>NW_023366920.1:0-69542 GCF_902167145.1 Zea mays
TTTTGCCGAAAATAGCCATGAACGACCATTTTCAATAATACCGAAGGCTAACACGTACGAGTTTTTAACCAAGAAATGGTCTCCACCAGAAATCCAAGAATGTGATCTATGGCAAGGAAACATATGTGGGGTGAGGTTTATGAGCCTCTAGTCGATGATAAATGGCCACACAACCCCCATTTTTTATGAAAATAGCCATGAGCGACCATTTTCAATAATACTAGAGGCTAAGACCTACGGATTTTAGACCAAGAAATGGTCTCCACCAGAAATCCAAGAATGTGATCTATGGCAAGGAAACATATGTGGGGTGAGGTGTATGAGCGTCTGGTCGATGATCAATGGCCACACAACCCCCATTTTTGTCGAAAATAGCCATTAACGACCATTTTCAATAATACCGAAGGCTAACACCTACGGATTTTTGACCAAGAAATGGTCTCCACCAGAAATCCAAGAATGTGATCTATGGCAAGGAAACATATGTGGGGTGAGGTGTATGAGCCTCTAGTCGATGATCAATGGCCACACAACCCCCATTTTGCCGAAAATAGCCATGAGTGACCATTTTCAATAATACCGAAGGCTAACACGTACGAGTTTTTAACCAAGAAATGGTTTCCACCAGAAATCCAAGAATGTAATCTATGGCAAGGAAACATATGTGGGGTGAGGTTTATGAGCCTCTAGTCGATGATAAATGGCCACACAACCCCCATTTTTTATGAAAATAGCCATGAGCGACCTTGAAAATAGCCATGAGCGACCATTTTCAATAATACTAGAGGCTAACACCTATGGATTTTAGACCAAGAAATGGTCTCCACCAGAAATCCAAGAATGTGATCTATGGCAAGGAAACATATGTGGGGTGAGGTGTATGAGCGTCTGGTCGATGATCAATGGCCACACAACCCCCATTTTTGTCGAAAATAGCCATTAACGACCATTTTCAATAATACCGAAGGCTAACACCTACGGATTTTTGACCAAGAAATGGTCTCCACCAGAAATCCAAGAATGTGATCTATGGCAAGGAAACATATGTGGGGTGAGGTGTATGAGCCTCTAGTCGATGATCAATGGCCACACAACCCCCATTTTGCCGAAAATAGCCATGAGTGACCATTTTCAATAATACCGAAGGCTAACACGTACGAGTTTTTAACCAAGAAATGGTTTCCACCAGAAATCCAAGAATGTAATCTATGGCAAGGAAACATATGTGGGGTGAGGTTTATGAGCCTCTAGTCGATGATAAATGGCCACACAACCCCCATTTTTTATGAAAATAGCCATGAGCGACCTTGAAAATAGCCAAGAGCGACCATTTTCAATAATACTAGAGGCTAACACCTATGGATTTTAGACCAAGAAATGGTCTCCACCAGAAATCCAAGAATGTGATCTATGGCAAGGAAACATATGTGGGGTGAGGTGTATGAGCGTCTGGTCGATGATCAATGGCCACACAACCCCCATTTTTGTCGAAAATAGCCATGAACGACCATTTTCAATAATACCGAAGGCTAACACCTACGGATTTTTGACCAAGAAATGGTCTCCACCAGAAATCCAAGAATGTGATCTATGGCAAGGAAACATATGTGGGGTGAGGTGTATGAGCCTCTAGTCGATGATCAATGGCCACACAACCCCCATTTTTGTCGAAAATAGCCATGAATGACCATTTTCAAAAATACCAAAGGCTAACACGTACGGATTTTTGACCAAGAAATGGTCTCCACCAGAAATCCAAGAATGTGATCTATGGCAAGGAAACATATGTGGGGTGAGGTGTACGAGCCTCTGGTCGATGATCAATGGCCACACAACCCCCATTTTGCCGAAAATAGCCATGAATGAACATTTTCAATAATACCGAAGGCTAACACGTACGAGTTTTTGACCAAGAAATGGTTTCCACCAGAAATCCAAGAATGTAATCTATGGCAAGGAAACATATGTGGGGTGAGGTTTATGAGCCTCTGGTCGACGATCAATGGCCACACAACCCCCATTTTTTTATGAAAATAGCCATGAGCGACCATTTTTAATAATATTAGAGGCTAACACCTACGGATTTTTGACCAAGAAATGGTCTCCACCAGAAATCCTAGAATGTGATCTATGGCAAGGAAACATATGTGGGGTGAGGTGTATGAGCCTCTAGTCGATGATAAATGGCCACACAACCCCCATTTTTTATGAAAATAGCCATGAGCGACCTTGAAAATAGCCATGAGCGACCATTTTCATTAATACTAGAGGCTAACACCTACGGATTTTAGACCAAGAAATGGTCTCCACCAGAAATCCAAGAATGTGATCTATGGCAAGGAAACATATGTGGGGTGAGGTGTATGAGCCTCTAGTCGATGATAAATGGCCACACAACCCCCATTTTTTATGAAAATAGCCATGAGCGACCTTGAAAATAGCCATGAGCGACCATTTTCAATAATACTAGAGGCTAACACCTACGGATTTTAGACCAAGAAATGGTCTCCACCAGAATTCCAAGAATGTGATCTATGGTAAGGAAACATATGTGGGGTGAGGTGTACGAGCCTCTTGTCGATGATCAATGGCCACACAACCCCCATTTTTATGAAAATAGCCATGAGCGACCATTTTCAATAATACTAGAGGCTAACACCTACGGATTTTAGACCAAGAAATGGTCTCCACCAGAAATCCAAGAATGTGATCTATGGCAAGGAAACATATGTGGGGTGAGGTGTATGAGCGTCTGGTCGATGATCAATGGCCACACAACCCCCATTTTGCCGAAAATAGCCATGAACGACCATTTTCAATAATACCGAAGGCTAACACGTACGAGTTTTTGACCAAGAAATGGTCTCCACCAGAAATCCAAGAATGTGATCTATGGCAATGAAACATATGTGGGGTGAGGTGTATGAGCCTCTGGTCGACGATCAATGGCCACACAACCCCCATTTTTGTCGAAAATAGCCATGAATGACCATTTACAATAATACCGAAGGCTAACACCTACGGATTTTTGACCAAGAAATGGTCTCCACCAGAAATCCATGAATGTGATCTATGGCAAGGAAACATATGTGGGGTGAGGTGTATGAGCCTCTGGTCGATGATCAATGGCCACACAACCCCCATTTTTGTAGAAAATAGCCATGAACGACCATTTTCAATAATATCGAAGGCTAACACCTACGGATTTTTGACCAAGAAATGGTCTCCACCAGAAATCCAAGAATGTGATCTATGGCAAGGAAACATATGTGGGGTGAGGTGTATGAGCCTCTGGTCGATGATCAATGGCCACACAACCCCCATTTTTGTCGAAAATAGCCATGAACGACCATTTTCAATAATACCGAAGGCTAACACGTATGGATTTTCGACCAAGAAATGGTATCCACCAGAAATCCGATAATGTGATCTATGGCAAGGAAACATATGTGAGGTGAGGTGTACGAGCCTCTGGTCGATGATCAATGGCCACACAACCCCCATTTTTGTCAAAAATAGCCATGAACGACCATTTTCAATAATATCGAAGGCTAACACCTACGGATTTTTGACCACGAAATGGTCTCCACCATAAATCCAAGAATGTGATCTATGGCAAGGAAACATATGTGCAGTGAGGTGTATGAGCCTCTGGTCGATGATCAATGGCCACACAACCCCCATTTTGTCAAAAATAGCCATGAACGACCATTAGCCTTTGGTATTTTTGAAAATGGTCGTTCATGGCTATTTTCGACAAAAATGGGGGTTGTGTGGCCATTGATCATCAACTAGAGGCTCATACACCTCACCCCACATATGTTTCCTTGCCATAGATCACATTCTTGGATTTCTGGTGAGACCATTTCTTGGTCAAAAATCCGTAGGTGTTAGCCTTCGGTATTATTGAAATTGGTCGTTCATGGCTATTTTCGACCAAAATGGGGGTTGTGTGGCCATTGATCATCGACCAGACGCTCATACACCTCACCCCACATATGTTTCCTTGCCATAGATCACATTCTTGGATTTCTGGTGGAGACCATTTCTTGGTTAAAAACTCGTACGTGTTAGCCTTCGGTATTATTGAAAATGGTCGTTCATGGCTATTTTCGACAAAAATTAGGGTTGTGTGGCCATTGATCGTCGACAAGAGGCTCATACACCTCACCCCACATATGTTTCCTTGCCATAGATCACATTCTTGGATTTCTGGTGGAGACCATTTCTTGGTCAAAAATCCGTAGGTGTTAGCCTTCGATATTATTGAAAATGGTCGTTCATGGCTATTTTCGACAAAAATGGGGGTTGTGTGGCCATTGATCATCGACCAGAGGCTCATACACCTCACCCCACATATGTTTCCTTGCCATAGATCACATTCTTGGATTTCTGGTGGAGACCATTTCTTGGTCAAAAATCCGTAGGTGTTAGCCTTCGGTATTATTGAAAATGGTCGTTCATGGCTATTTTCGACAAAAATGGGGGTTGTGTGGCCATTGATCATCGACCAGACGCTCATACACCTCACCCCACATATGTTTCCTTGCCATAGATCACATTCTTGGATTTCTGGTGGAGACCATTTCTTGGTCTAAAATCCGTAGGTGTTAGCCTCTAGTATTATTGAAAATGGTCGCTCATGGCTATTTTCAAGGTCGCTCATGGCTATTTTCATAAAAAATGGGGGTTGTGTGGCCATTTATCATCGACTAGAGGCTCATAAACCTCACCCCACATATGTTTCCTTGCCATAGATTACATTCTTGGATTTCTGGTGGAAACCATTTCTTGGTTAAAAACTCGTACGTGTTAGCCTTCGGTATTATTGAAAATGGTCATTCATGGCTATTTTCGGCAAAATGGGGGTTGTGTGGCCATTGATCGTCGACCAGAGGCTCATACACCTCACCCCACATATGTTTCCTTGTCGTAGATCACATTCTTGGATTTCTGGTGGAGACCATTTCTTGGTCAAAAATCCGTAGGTGTTAGCCTTCGATATTATTGAAAATGGTCGTTCATGGCTATTTTCGACAAAAATTTGGGTTGTGTGGCCATTGATCATCGACCAGAGGCTCATACACCTCACCCCACATATGTTTCCTTGCCATAAGTCACATTCTTGGATTTCTGGTGGAAACCATTTCTTGGTCAAAAATCCGTAGCTGTTAGCCTTCGGTATTATTGAAAATGGTCGTTCATGGCTATTTTCGGCAAAATGGGGGTTGTGTGATCATTGATCATCGACCAGAGGCTCGTACACCTCACCCCACATATGTTTCCTTGCCATAGATCACATTCTTGGATTTCTGGTGGAGACCATTTCTTGGTCAAAAATCCGTAGGTGTTAGCCTTCGGTATTATTGAAAATGGTCATTCATGGCTATTTTCGACAAAAATGGGGGTTGTGTGGCCATTGATCATCGACCAGAGGCTCATACACCTCACCCCACATATGTTTCCTTGCCATAGATCACATTCTTGGATTTCTGGTGGAGACCATTTCCTGGTCAAAAATCCGTAGGTGTTAGCCTTCGATATTATTGAAAATGGTCGTTCATGGCTATTTTCGACAAAAATGGGGGTTGTGTGGCCATTGATCATCGACCAGAGGCTCATACACCTCACCCCACATATGTTTCCTTGCCATAGATTACATTCTTGGATTTCTGGTGGAGACCATTTCTTGGTCTAAAATCCGTAGGTGTTAGCCTCTAGTATTATTGAAAATGGTCGCTCATGGCTATTTTCATAAAAAATGGGGGTTGTGTGGCCATTGATCATCGACCAGAGGCTCGTACACCTCACCCCACATATGTTTCCTTGCCATAGATTACATTCTTGGATTTCTGGTGGAAACCATTTCTTGGTTAAAAACTCGTACGTGTTAGCCTTCGGTATTATTGAAAATGGTCATTCATGGCTATTTTCGGCAAAATGGGGGTTGTGTGGCCATTGATCATCGACCAGAGGCTCATACACCTCACCCCACATATGTTTCCTTGCCATAGATCACATTCTTGGATTTCTGGTGGAGACCATTTCTTGGTCAAAAATCCGTAGGTCTTAGCCTCTAGTATTATTGAAAATGGTCGCTCATGGCTATTTTCATAAACAATGGGGGTTGTGTGGCCATTTATCATCGACTAGAGGCTCATAAACCTCACCCCACATATGTTTCCTTTCCATAGATCACATTCTTGGATTTCTGGTGGAGACCATTTCTTGGTTAAAAACTCGTACGTGTTAGCCTTCGGTATTATTGAAAATCGTCGTTCATGGCTATTTTCGACAAAAATTAGGGTTCTGTGGCCATTGATTGTCGACCAGAGGCTCATACACCTCACCCCACATATGTTTCCTTGCCATAGATCACATTCTTGGATTTCTGGTGGAGACCATTTCTTGGTCAAAAATCCCTAGGTGTTAGCCTTCGATATTATTGAAAATGGTCGTTCATGGCTATTTTCGACAAAAATGGGGGTTGTGTGGCCATTGATCATCGACTAGAGGCTCATACACCTCACCCCACATATGTTTCCTTGCCATAGATCACATTCTTGGATTTCTGGTGGAGACCATTTCTTGGTCCAAAATCCGTAGGTGTTAGCCTTCGGTATTATTGAAAATGGTCGTTCATGGCTATTTTCGACAAAAATGGGGGTTGTGTGGCCATTGATCATCGACCAGACGCTCATACACCTCACCCCACATATGTTTCCTTGCCATAGATCACATTCTTGGATTTTTGGTGGAGACCATTTCTTGGTCTAAAATCCGTAGGTGTTAGCCTCTAGTATTATTGAAAATGGTCGCTCATGGCTATTTTCAAGGTCGCTCATGGCTATTTTCATAAAAATGGGGGTTGTGTGGCCATTTATCATCGACTAGAGGCTCATAAACCTCACCCCACATATGTTTCCTTGCCATAGATTACATTCTTGGATTTCTGGTGGAAACCATTTCTTGGTTAAAAACTCGTACGTGTTAGCCTTCGGTATTATTGAAAATGGTCATTCATGGCTATTTTCGGCAAAATGGGGGTTGTGTGGCCATTGATCGTTGACCAGAGGCTCATACACCTCACCCCACATATGTTTCCTTGTCGTAGATCACATTCTTGGATTTCTGGTGGAGACCATTTCTTGGTCAAAAATCCGTAGGTGTTAGCCTTCGATATTATTGAAAATGGTCGTTCATGGCTATTTTCGACAAAAATTTGGGTTGTGTGGCCATTGATCATCGACCAGAGGCTCATACACCTCACCCCACATATGTTTCCTTGCCACAGATCACATTCTTGGATTTCTGGTGGAAACCATTTCTTGGTCAAAAATCCGTAGGTGTTAGCCTTCGGTATTATTGAAAATGGTCGTTCATGGCTATTTTCGGCAAAATGGGGGTTGTGTGGCCATTGATCATCGACCAGAGGCTCGTACACCTCACCCCACATATGTTTCCTTGCCATAGATCACATTCTTGGATTTCTGGTGGAGACCATTTCTTGGTCAAAAATCCGTAGGTGTTAGCCTTCGGTATTATTGAAAATGGTCATTCATGGCTATTTTCGACAAAAATGGGGGTTGTGTGGCCATTGATCATCGACCAGAGGCTCATACACCTCACCCCACATATGTTTCCTTGCCATAGATCACATTCTTGGATTTCTGGTGGAGACCATTTCTTGGTCAAAAATCCGTAGGTGTTAGCCTTTGATATTATTGAAAATGGTCGTTCATGGCTATTTTCGACAAAAATGGGGGTTGTGTGGCCATTGATCATCGACCAGAGGCTCATACACCTCACCCCACATATGTTTCCTTGCCATAGATTACATTCTTGGATTTCTGGTGGAGACCATTTCTTGGTCTAAAATCCGTAGGTGTTAGCCTCTAGTATTATTGAAAAGGAACAATTGGATCTATACCATTAAAAGATCCAAACTTTAGATATATACCATGGACCCCACATGTCATTGACTCATGTGGACCCACATGTAAGAGAGATAGTAATGGTATGGATCTAAAGTGGTGATCTTTTAATGGTATGGATCCAAATTTCCCTATTGAAAATGGTCGCTCATGGCTATTTTCATAAAAAATGGGGGTTGTGTGGCCATTGATCATCGACCAGAGGCTCGTACACCTCACCCCACATATGTTTCCATGCCATAGATTACATTCTTGGATTTCTGGTGGAAACCATTTCTTGGTTAAAAACTCGTACGTGTTAGCCTTCGGTATTATTGAAAATGGTCATTCATGGCTATTTTCGGCAAAATGGGGGTTGTGTGGCCATTAATCATCGACCAGAGGCTCATACACCTCACCCCACATATGTTTCCTTGCCATAGATCACATTCTTGGATTTCTGGTGGAGACCATTTCTTGGTCAAAAATCCGTAGGTCTTAGCCTCTAGTATTATTGAAAATGGTCGCTCATGGCTATTTTCATAAAAAATGGGGGTTGTGTGGCCATTTATCATCGACTAGAGGCTCATAAACCTCACCCCACATATGTTTCCTTGCCATAGATCACATTCTTGGATTTCTGGTGGAGACCATTTCTTGGTTAAAAACTCGTACGTGTTAGCCTTCGGTATTATTGAAAATGGTCGTTCATGGCTATTTTTGGCAAAATGGGGGTTGTGTGGCCATTGATCATCGACCAGAGGCTCGTACACCTCACCCCACATATGTTTCCTTGCCATAGATCACATTCTTGGATTTCTGGTGGAGACCATTTCTTGGTAAAAAATCCGTACGTGTTAGCCTTTGGTATTTTTGAAAATGGTCATTCATGGCTATTTTCGACAAAAATGGGGGTTGTGTGGCCATTGATCATCAACTAGAGGCTCATACACCTCACCCCACATATGTTTCCTTGCCATAGATCACATTCTTGGATTTCTTGTGGAGACCATTTCTTGGTCAAAAATCTGTAGGTGTTAGCCTTCGTTATTATTGAAAATGGTCGTTCATGGCTATTTTCGACAAAAATGGGGGTTGTGTGGCCATTGATCATCGACTAGAGGCTCATACACCTCACCCCACATATGTTTCCTTGTCGTAGATCACATTCTTGGATTTCTGGTGGAGACCATTTCTTGGTCAAAAATCCGTAGGTCTTAGCCTCTAGTATTATTGAAAATGGTCGCTCATGGCTATTTTCAAGGTCGCTCATGGCTATTTTCATAAAAAATGGGGGTTGTGTGGCCATTGATCGTCGACCAGAGGCTCATACACCTCACCCCACATATGTTTCCTTGCCATAGATCACATTCTTGGATTTCTGGTGGAGACCATTTTTGGTTAAAAATCCGTACGTGTTAGCCTTTGGTATTTTTCAAAATGGTCATTCATGGCTATTTTCATAAAAATGGGGGTTGTGTGGCCATTGATCATCGACCAGAGGCTCATACACCTCACCCCACATATGTTTCCTTGTCGTAGATCACATTCTTGGATTTCTGGTGGAGACCATTTCTTGGTCAAAAATCCGTAGGTGTTAGCCTTCGATATTATTGAAAATGGTCGTTCATGGCTATTTTCGACAAAAATGGGGGTTGTGTGGCCATTGATCATCGACCAGAGGCTCATACACCTCACCCCACATATGTTTCCTTGCCATAGATCACATTCTTGGATTTCTGGTGGAGACCATTTCTTGGTCAAAAATCCGTAGGTCTTAGCCTTCGGTATTATTGAAAATGGTCATTCATGGCTATTTTCGGCAAAATGGGGGTTGTGTGGCCATTGATCGTCGACTAGAGGCTCATACACCTCACCCCACATATGTTTCCTCGCCATAGATCACATTCTTGGATTTCTGGTGGAGACCATTTCTTGGTTAAAAATCCGTACGTGTTAGCCTTTGGTATTTTTGAAAATGGTCATTCATGGATATTTTCATAAAAAATGGGGGTTGTGTGGCCATTGATCATCGACCAGAGGCTCATACACCTCACCCCACATATGTTTCCTTGTCGTAGATCACATTCTTGGATTTCTGGTGGAGGCCATTTCTTGGTCAAAAATCCGTAGGTGTTAGCCTTCGGTATTATTGAAAATGGTCGTTTATGGCTATTTTCGACAAAAATGGGGGTTGTGTGCCATTGATCATCGACCAGAGGCTCATACACCTCACCCCACATATGTTTCCTTGCCATATATCACATTCTTGGATTTCTGGTGGAGACCATTTCTTGGTCAAAAATCCGTAGGTCTTAGCCTTCGGTATTATTGAAAATGGTCATTCATGGCTATTTTCGGCAAAATGGGGGTTGTGTGGCCATTGATCGTCGACTAGAGGCTCATACACCTCACCCCACATATCTTTCCTTGCCATAGATCACATTCTTGGATTTCTGGTGGAGACCATTTCTTGGTTAAAAATCCGTACGTGTTAGCCTTTGGTATTTTTGAAAATGGTCATTCATGGCTATTTTCGACAAAAATGGGGGTTGTGTGGCCATTGATCATCGACTAGAGGCTCATACACCTCACCCCACATATGTTTCCTTGCCATAGATCACATTCTTGGATTTCTGGTGGAGACCATTTCTTGGTCAAAAATTCGTAGGTGTTAGCCCTCGGTATTATTGAAAATGGTCGTTCATGGCTATTTTCGACAAAAATGGGGGTTGTGTGGCCATTGATCATCGACCAGACGCTCATACACCTCACCCCACATATGTTTCCTTGCCATAGATCACATTCTTGGATTTCTGGTGGAGACCATTTCTTGGTCTAAAATTCGTAGGTGTTAGCCTCTAGTATTATTGAAAATGGTCGTCGACCAGAGGCTCATACACCTCACCCCACATATGTTTCCTTGCCATAGATCACATTCTTGGATTTCTGGTGGAGACCATTTCTTGGTCAAAAATCCATAGGTGTTAGCCTTCAGTGTCATTGAAAATAGTCATTCATGGCTATTTTCGACAAAAATGGGGGTTGTGTGGCCATTGATCATCGACCAGAGGCTCATACACCTCACCCCACATATGTTTCCTTGCCATAGATCACATTCTTGGATTTCTGGTGGAGACCATTTCTTGGTCAAAAATCCGTACGTGTTAGCCTCTAGTATTATTGAAAATGGTCGCTCATGGCTATTTTCAAGGTCGCTCATGGCTATTTTCATAAAAAATGGGGGTTGTGTGGCCATTGATCATCGACCAGAGGCTCATACACCTCACCCCACATATGTTTCCTTGCCATAGATCACATTCTTGGATTTCTGGTGGAGACCATTTCTTGGTCAAAAATCCGTAGGTGTTAGCCTTCGGTATTATTGTAAATGGTCATTCATGGCTATTTTCGACAAAAATGGGGGTTGTGTGGCCATTGATCATCGACCAGACGCTCATACACCTCACCCCACATTTGTTTCCTTGTCGTAGATCACATTCTTGGATTTCTGGTGGAGACCATTTCTTGGTCAAAAATCCGTAGGTGTTAGCCTTCGGTATTATTGAAAATGGTCGTTCATGGCTATTTTCGACAAAAATGGGGGTTGTGTGGCCATTGATCATCGACCAGAGGCTCGTACACCTCACCCCACATATGTTTCCTTGCCATAGATCACATTCTTGGATTTCTGGTGGAGACCATTTCTTGGTAAAAAACTCGTACGTGTTAGCCTTCGGTATTATTGAAAATGGTCGTTCATGGCTATTTTCGACAAAAATGGGGGTTGTGTTGCCATTGATCATCGACCAGAGGCTCGTACACTTCACCCCACATATGTTTTCTTGCCATAGATCATAATCTTGGATTTCTCGTGGAGACCATTTGTTGGTCAAAAATTCATAGGTGTTAGCCTTCAGTGTCATTGAAAATGGTCATTCGTGGCTATTTTCGACAAAAAATGGGGGTTGTGTCGCCATTGATCATCGACCAGAGGATCGTACACCTCACCCCACATAAGTTTCCTTGCCATATATCACATTCTTGGATTTCTGGTGGAGACCATTTCTTGGTCAAAAATCCGTAGGTGTTAGCCTTCGGTATTATTGAAAATGGTCGTTCATGGCTACTTTCGACAAAAATGAGGGTTGTGTGGCAATTGATCATCGACCAAAGGCTCATACACCTCACCCACATGTGTTTCCTTGCCATAGACCACATTCTTGGATTTCTGGTGGTGACCATTTCTTGGTCAAAAATCCGTAGGTGTTAGCCTTCGGTATTATTGAAAATAGTCGTTCATGGCTATTTTCGACAAAAAAGGGGGTTGTGTGGCCATTTAACATCGACCAGAGGCTCGTACACCTCACCCCACATATGTTTAATTGCCATAGATCACAATCTTGGATTTCTCGTGGAGACCATTTCTTGGTCAAAAATCCGTACGTGTTAGCCTTCGGTATTATTGAAAATGGTCGTTCATGGCTGTTTTCGACAAAAATGGGGGTTGTGTGGCCATTGATCATCGACCAGAGGCTCATACACCTCACCCCACATACGTTTCCTTGCCATAGAGCACACTCTTGGATTTCTGGTGGAGACCATTTCTTGGGCAAAATCCATACGTGTTAGCCTTCAGTATTATTGAAAATGGTCGTTGATCACTATTTTCGACAAAAAATGGGGGTTGTGTGGCCACTGATCATCGACCAGAGGCTCGTACACCTCACCCCAATATGTTTCCTTGCCATAGATCATATTCTTGGATTTTTGGTGGAGACGATTTCTTGGTCAAAAATCCGTAGGTGTTAGCCTTCGGAAGTATTGAAAATGGTCGTTCATGGCTATTTTCGACAAAAATGGGGGTTGTGTGGCCATTGATCATCGATCTGAGGCTCGTACACCTCACCCCACATATGTTTCCTTGCCATAGATCACATTCTTGGATTTCTGGTGGAGATCTTCTCTTGGTCAAAAATCCGTAGTTGTTAGCCTTCGGTATTATTGTAAATGGTCGTTCATGGCTATTTTCGACACAAATGGGGTTGTGTGGCCATTGATCTTCGACCAGAGGCTCATACACCTCACCCCACGTATGTTTTCTTGCCATAGATCACATTCTTGGATTTCTGGTGGAGACCATTTCTTGGTCAAAAATCCATACGTGTTAGCCTTCAGTATTATTGAAAATGGTCGTTGATCACTATTTTCGACAAAAATGGGGGTTGTGTGGCCATTTATCATTGACTAGAGGCTCGTACACTTCACCCCACATACGGTTTCTTGCTATAGATCACATTCTTGGATTTCTGGTGGAGACCATTTCTTGGTCAAAAATCCGTAGGTGTTAGCCTTCGGTATTATTGAAAATGGTCGTTCATAGCTATTTTCGACAAAAATGGGGGTTGTGTGGCCATTGATCATCGACCAAAGGCTCATACACCTCACCCCACATATGTTTCCTTGCCATAGACCACATTCTTGGATTTCTGGTGGAGACCATTTCTGGTCAAAAATCCATAGGTGTTAGCCATCAGTGTCATTGAAAATTGCTGCTCCTGGCTATTTTCGACAAAAATGGGGTTGTGTGACCATTGATCATCGACCAGAGGCTCATACACCTCACCCCACATATGTTTCCTTGCCATAGATCACATTCTTGGATTTCTGGTGGAGACCATTTCTTGGTCAAAAATCTGTAGGTGTTAGCCTTCGGTATTATTGAAAATGGTCGTTCATGGCTATTTTCATAAAAAATGGGGGTTGTGTGGCCATTTATCATCGACCAGAGGCTCATACACCTCACCCCACATATGTTTCCTTGCCATAGATTACATTCTTGGATTTCTGGTGGAAACCATTTCTTGGTTAAAAACTCGTACGTGTTAGCCTTCGATATTATTGAAAATGGTCGTTCATGGCTATTTTCGACAAAAATGGGGGTTGTGTGGCCATTGATCATCGACCAGAGGCTCATACACCTCACCCCACATATGTTTCCTTGCCATAGATCACATTCTTGGATTTATGGTGGATACCATTTCTTGGTCAAAAATCCGTAGGTGTTAGCCTTCGATATTATTGAAAATGGTCGTTCATGGCTATTTTCGACAAAAATGGGGGTTGTGTGGCCATTGATCATCGACCAGAGGCTCGTACACCTCACCCCACATATGTTTCCTTGCCATAGATCACATTCTTGGATTTCTGGTGGAGACCATTTCTTGGTCTAAAATCCGTAGGTGTTAGCCTCTAGTATTATTGAAAATGGTCGCTCATGGCTATTTTCATAAAAAATGGGGGTTGTGTGGCCATTTATCATCGACTAGAGGCTCATAAACCTCACCCCACATATGTTTCCTTGCCATAGATCACATTCTTGGATTTCTGGTGGAGACCATTTCTTGGTCAAAAATCCGTAGGTGTTAGCCTTCGATATTATTGAAAATGGTCGTTCATGGCTATTTTTGACAAAAATGGGGGTTGTGTGGCCATTGATCATCGACCAGAGGCTCATACACCTCACCCCACATATGTTTCCTTGCCATAGATCACATTCTTGGATTTCTGGTGGAGACCATTTCTTGGTCAAAAATCCGTACGTGTTAGCCTTGGGTATTATTGAAAATGGTCATTCATGGCTATTTTCGGCAAAAATGGGGGTTGTGTGGCCATTGATCATCGACCAGAGGCTCAAACACCTCACCCCACATATGTTTCCTTGTCGTAGATCACACTCTTGGATTTCTGGTGGAGACCATTTCTTGGTCAAAAATCCGTAGGTGTTAGCCTTCGATATTATTGAAAATGGTCGTTCATGGCTATTTTCGACAAAAATGGGGGTTGTGTGGCCATTGATCATCGACCAGAGGCTCATACACCTCACCCCACATATGTTTCCTTGCCATAGATCACATTCTTGGATTTCTGGTGGAGACCATTTCTTGGTCAAAAATCCGTAGGTCTTAGCCTCTAGTATTATTGAAAATGGTCGCTCATGGCTATTTTCAAGGTCGCTCATGGCTATTTTCATAAAAAATGGGGGTTGTGTGGCCATTTATCATCGACTAGAGGCTCATAAACCTCACCCCACATATGTTTCCTTGCCATAGATTACATTCTTGGATTTCTGGTGGAAACCATTTCTTGGTTAAAAACTCGTACGTGTTAGCCTTTGGTATTATTGAAAATGGTCATTCATGGCTATTTTCGGCAAAATGGGGGTTGTGTGGCCATTGATCGTCGACCAGAGGCTCATACACCTCACCCCACATATGTTTCCTTGTCATAGATCACATTCTTGGATTTCTGGTGGAGACCATTTCTTGGTCAAAAATCCGTAGGTCTTAGCCTCTAATATTATTGAAAATGGTCGCTCATGGCTATTTTCGGCAAAATGGGGGTTGTGTGGCCATTGATCATCGACCAGAGGCTCGTACACCTCACCCCACATATGTTTCCTTGCCATAGATCACATTCTTGGATTTCTGGTGGAGACCATTTCTTGGTCAAAAATCCGTAGGTGTTAGCCTTCGGTATTATTGAAAATGGTCGTTCATGGCTATTTTCGACAAAATGGGGGTTGTGTGGCCATTGATCATCGACCAGACGCTCATACACCTCACCCCACATATGTTTCCTTGTCGTAGATCACATTCTTGGATTTCTGGTGGAGACCATTTCTTGGTAAAAAATCCGTAGGTGTTAGCCTTCGATATTATTGAAAATGGTCGTTCATGGCTATTTTCGACAAAAATGGGGGTTGTGTGGCCATTGATCATCGACCAGACGCTCATACACCTCACCCCACATATGTTTCCTTGCCATAGATCACATTCTTGGATTTCTGGTGGAGACCATTTCTTGGTCTAAAATCCGTAGGTGTTAGCCTCTAGTATTATTGAAAATGGTCGCTCATGGCTATTTTCAAGTTCGCTCATGGCTATTTTCATAAAAAATGGGGGTTGTGTGGCCATTTATCATCAACTAGAGGCTCATAAACCTCATCCACATATGTTTCCTTGCCATAGATTACATTCTTGGATTTCTGGTGGAAACCATTTCTTGGTTAAAAACTCGTACGTGTTAGCCTTCGGTATTATTGAAAATGGTCATTCATGGCTATTTTCGGCAAAATGGGGGTTGTGTGGCCATTGATCATCGACCAGAGGCTCGTACACCTCACCCCACATATGTTTCCTTGCCATAGATCACATTCTTGGATTTCTGGTGGAGACCATTTCTTGGGCAAAAATCCGAATGTGTTAGCCTTTGGTATTTTTGAAAATGGTCATTCATGGCTATTTTCGACAAAAATGGGGTTTGTGTGGCCATTGATCTTCGACCAGAGGCTCATACACCTCACCCCACATATGTTTCCTTGTCGTAGATCACATTCTTGGATTTCTGGTGGAGACCATTTCTTGGTCAAAAATCCGTAGGTCTTAGCCTCTAATATTATTGAAAATGGTCGCTCATGGCTATTTTCGGCAAAATGGGGGTTGTGTGGCCATTGATCATCGACTAAAGGCTCATACACCTCACTACACATATGTTTCCTTGCCATAGATCACATTCTTGGATTTCTGGTGGAGACCATTTCTTGGTCTAAAATCCGTAGGTGTTAGCCTCTAGTATTATTGAAAATGGTCGCTCATGGCTATTTTCAAGGTCGCTCATGGCTATTTTCATAAAAAATGGGGGTTGTGTGGCCATTTATCATCGACTAGAGGCTCATAAACCTCACCCCACATATGTTTCCTTGCCATAGATTACATTCTTGGATTTCTGGTGGAAACCATTTCTTGGTTAAAAACTCGTACGTGTTAGCCTTCGGTATTATTGAAAATGGTCATTCATGGCTATTTTCGGCAAAATGGGGGTTGTGTGGCCATTGATCGTCGACCAGAGGCTCATACACCTCACCCCACATATGTTTCCTTGTCGTAGATCACATTCTTGGATTTCTGGTGGAGACCATTTCTTGGTCAAAAACTCGTACGTGTTAGCCTTCGATATTATTGAAAATGGTCGTTCATGGCTATTTTCGACAAAAAAATCTGTAGGTGTTAGCCTTCGATATTATTGAAAATGGTCGTTCATGGCTATTTTCGACAAAAATGGGGGTTGTGTGGCCATTGATCATCGACCAGACGCTCATACTCTCCACCATAAATCCAAGAATGTGATCTATGGCAAGGAAACATATGTGTAGTGAGGTGTATGAGCCTCTGGTCGAAGATCAATGGCCACACAACCTTTCGTTGCCATAGATCACATTCTTGGATTTCTGGTGGAGACCATTTCTTGGTCAAAAATCCGTAGGTGTTAGCCTTCGGTATTATTGAAAATGGTCGTTCATGGCTATTTTCGACAAAAATGGGGGTTGTGTGGCCATTGATCATCGACCAGACGCTCATACACCTCACCCCACATATGTTTCCTTGTCGTAGATCACATTCTTGGATTTCTGGTGGAGACCATTTCTTGGTAAAAAATCCATAGGTGTTAGCCTTCGATATTATTGAAAATGGTCGTTCATGGCTATTTTCAACAAAAATGGGGGTTGTGTGGCCATTGATCATCGACCAGACGCTCATACACCTCACCCCACATATGTTTCCTTGCCATAGATCACATTCTTGGATTTCTGGTGGAGACCATTTCTTGGTCTAAAATCCGTAGGTGTTAGCCTCTAGTATTATTGAAAATGGTCGCTCATGGCTATTTTCAAGGTCGCTCATGGCTATTTTCATAAAAAATGGGGGTTGTGTGGCCATTTATCATCGACTAGAGGCTCATAAACCTCACCCCACATATGTTTCCTTGCCATAGATTACATTCTTGGATTTCTGGTGGAAACCATTTCTTGGTTAAAAACTCGTACGTGTTAGCCTTCAGTATTATTGAAAATGGTCATTCATGGCTATTTTCGGCAAAATGGGGGTTGTGTGGCCATTGATCATCGACCAGAGCTCGTACACCTCACCCCACATATGTTTCCTTGCCATAGATCACATTCTTGGATTTCTGGTGGAGACCATTTCTTGGGCAAAAATCCGAATGTGTTAGCCTTTGGTATTTTTGAAAATGGTCATTCATGGCTATTTTCGACAAAAATGGGGGTTGTGTGGCCATTGATCTTCGACCAGAGGCTCATACACCTCACTACACATATGTTTCCTTGCCATAGATCACATTCTTGGATTTATGGTGGAGACCATTTCTTGGTCAAAAATCCGTAGGTGTTAGCCTTCAGTGTCATTGAAAATGGTCGTTCATGGCTATTTTCGACAAAAATTAGGGTTGTGTGGCCATTGATCGTCGACCAGAGGCTCATACACCTCACCCCACATATGTTTCCTTGCCATAGATCACATTCTTGGATTTCTGGTGGAGACCATTTCTTGGTCAAAAATCCGTAGGTGTTAGCCTTCGGTATTATTGAAAATGGTCATTCATGGCTATTTTCGACAAAAATGGGGGTTGTGTGGCCATTGATCATCGACTAGAGGCTCATACACCTCACCCCACATATGTTTCCTTGCCATAGATCACATTCTTGGATTTCTGGTGGAGACCATTTCTTGGTCTAAAATCCGTAGGTGTTAGCCTCTAGTATTATTGAAAATGGTCGCTCATGGCTATTTTCAAGGTCGCTCATGGCTATTTTCATAAAAAATGGGGGTTGTGTGGCCATTTATCATCGACTAGAGGCTCATAAACCTCACCCCACATATGTTTCCTTGCCATAGATTACATTTTGGATTTCTGGTGGAGACCATTTCTTGGTCAAAAATCCGTAGGTCTTAGCCTCTAGTATTATTGAAAATGGTCGCTGTTAGCCTTCGATATTATTGAAAATGGTCATTCATGGCTATTTTCGGCAAAATGGGGGTTGTGTGGCCATTGATCGTCGACCAGAGGCTCATACACCTCACCCCACATATGTTTCCTTGTCGTAGATCACATTCTTGGATTTCTGGTGGAGACCATTTCTTGGTCAAAAATTCGTAGGTGTTAGCCTTCGATATTATTGAAAATGGTCGTTCATGGCTATTTTCGACAAAAATGGGGGTTGTGTGGCCATTGATCATCGACCATAGGCTCATACACCTCACCCCACATATGTTTCCTTGCCATAGATCACATTCTTGGATTTCTGGTGGAGACCATTTCTTGGTCAAAAACCGTAGGTGTTAGCCTTCGGTATTATTGTAAATGGTCATTCATGGCTATTTTCGACAAAAATGGGGGTTGTGTGGCAATTGATCATCAACCAGAGGCTCATACACCTAACCCCACATATGTTTCCTTGCCATAGATCACATTCTTGGATTTCTGGTGGAGACCATTTCTTGGTCAAAAATCCGTAGGTCTTAGCCTCTAGTATTATTGAAAATGGTCGCTCATGGCTATTTTCATAAAAAATGGGGGTTGTGTGGCCATTGATCATCGACCAAGCCATGAACGACCATTTTCAAAAATACCAAAGGCTAACACGTACGGATTTTTGACCAAGAAATGGTCTCCACCAGAAATCCAAGAATGTGATCTATGGCAAGGAAACATATGTGGGGTGAGGTGTATGAGCCTCTGGTCGATGATCAATGGCCACACAACCCCCATTTTTGTCGAAAATAGCCATGAACGACCATTTTCAATAATACCGAAGGCTAACACCTACGGATTTTTGACCAAGAAATGGTCTCCACCTGAAATCCAAGAATGTGATCTATGGCAAGGAAACATATGTGTAGTGAGGTGTACGAGCCTCTGGTCAATGATCAATGGCCACAAAACCCCCATTTTGCCGAAAATAGCCATGAACGACCATTTTCAATAATACCGAAGGCTAACACCTACGGATTTTTGACCAAGAAATGGTCTCCACCAGAAATCCAAGAATGTGATCTATGGCAAGGAAACATATGTGGGGGTTGTGTGGCCATTGATCATCGACTAGAGGCTCGTACACCTCACCCCACATATGTTTCCTTGCCATAGATCACATTCTTGGATTTCTGGTGGGGACCATTTCTTGGTCAAAAATCCGTAGGTGTTAGCCTTCGGTATTATTGTAAATGGTCATTCATGGCTATTTTCGACAAAAATGGAGGTTGTGTGGCCATTGATCATCGACCATAGGCTCATACACCTCACCCCACATATGTTTCCTTGCCATAGATCACATTCTTGGATTTCTGGTGGAGACCATTTCTTGGTTAAAAACTCGTACGTGTTAGCCTTCGGTATTATTGAAAATGGTCATTCATGGCTATTTTCGGCAAAATGGGGTTTGTGTGGCCATTGATCATCGACCAGAGGCTCATACACCTCACTACACATATGTTTCCTTGCCATAGATCACATTCTTGGATTTATGGTGGAGACCATTTCTTGGTCAAAAATCCGTAGGTGTTAGCCGTCAGTGTCATTGAAAATGGTCGTTCATGGCTATTTTCGACAAAAATTAGGGTTGTGTGGCCATTGATCATCGACCAGGGGCTCGTACACCTCACCCCACACCCATTTTTTATGAAAATATCCATGAGCGACCTTGAAAATAGCCATGAGCGACCATTTTCAATAATATTAGAGGCTAAGACCTACGGATTTTTGACCAAGAAATGGTCTCCACCAGAAATCCAAGAATGTGATCTATGGCAAGGAAACATATGTGGGGTGAGGTGTATGAGCCTCTGGTCGATGATCAATGGCCACACAACCCCCATTTTGCCGAAAATAGCCATGAATGACCATTTTCAAAAATACCAAAGGCTAACACGTACGGATTTTTGACCAAGAAATGGTCTCCACCAGAAATCCAAGAATGTGATCTATGGCAAGGAAACATATGTGGGGTGAGGTGTACAAGCCTCTGGTCGGTGATCAATGGCCACACAACCCTCATTTGTGTCGAAAATAGCCATGAATGACCATTTTCAATAATACCGAAGGCTAACACCTACGGATTTTTGACCAAGAAATGGTCTCTACCATAAATCCAAGAATGTGATATATGGCAAGGAAACATATGTGTAGTGAGGCCAGACGCTCATACACCTCACCCCACATATGTTTCCTTGCCATAGATCACATTCTTGGATTTCTGGTGGAGACCATTTCTTGGTCAAAAATCCGTAGGTGTTAGCCTTCGGTATTATTGAAAATGGTCGTTCATGGCTATTTTCGACAAAAATGGGGGTTGTGTGGCCATTGATCATCGACCAGAGGCTCATACACCTCACCCCACATATGTTTCCTTGCCATAGATCACATTCTTGGATTTCTGGTGGAGACCATTTCTTGGTCAAAAATCCGTAGGTGTTAGCCTTCGGTATTATTGAAAATGGTCATTCATGGCTATTTTCATAAAAAATGGGGGTTGTGTGGCCATTGATCATCGACCAGAGGCTCATACACCTCACCCCACATATGTTTCCTTGCCATAGATCACATTCTTGGATTTCTGGTGGAGACCATTTCTTGGTCAAAAATCCGTAGGTGTTAGCCTTCGGTATTATTGTAAATGGTCATTCATGGCTATTTTCGACAAAAATGGGGGTTGTGTGGCCATTGATCATCGACCAGAGGCTCATACACCTCACCCCACATATGTTTCCTTGCCATAGATCACATTCTTGGATTTCTGGTGGAGACCATTTCTTGGTTAAAAATCCGTAGGTCTTAGCCACTAATATTATTGAAAATGGTCGCTCATGGCTATTTTCATAAAAAAATGGGGGTTGTGTGGCCATTGATCATCGACCAGACGCTCATACACCTCACCCCACATATGTTTCCTTGCCATAGATCACATTCTTGGATTTCTGGTGGAGACCATTTCTTGGTCTAAAATCCGTAGGTGTTAGCCTCTAGTATTATTGAAAATGGTCGCTCATGGCTATTTTCAAGGTCGCTCATGGCTATTTTCATAAAAAATGGGGGTTGTGTGGCCATTTATCATCGACTAGAGGCTCATAAACCTCACCCCACATATGTTTCCTTGCCATAGATTACATTTCTTGGATTTCTGGTGGAAACCATTTCTTGGTTAAAAACTCGTACGTGTTAGCCTTCGGTATTATTGAAAATGGTCATTCATGGCTATTTTCGGCAAAATGGGGGTTGTGTGGCCATTGATCGTCGACCAGAGGCTCATACACCTCACCCCACATATGTTTCCTTGTCGTAGATCACATTCTTGGATTTCTGGTGGAGACCATTTCTTGGTCAAAAATCCGTAGGTGTTAGCCTTCGATATTATTGAAAATGGTCGTTCATGGCTATTTTCGACAAAAATGGGGGTTGTGTGGCCATTGATCATCGACCCGAGGCTCATACACCTCACCCCACATATGTTTCCTTGTCATAGATCACATTCTTGGATTTCTGGTGGAGACCATTTCTTGGTCAAAAATTCGTAGGTCTTAGCCTTCGGTATTATTGAAAATGGTCATTCATGGCTATTTTCGGCAAAATGGGGGTTGTGTGGCCATTGATCATCGACCATAGGCTCATACACCTCACCCCACATATGTTTCCTTGCCATAGATCACATTCTTGGATTTCTGGTGGAGACCATTTCTTGGTCAAAAATCCATAGGTGTTAGCCTTCGGTATTATTGTAAATGGTCATTCATGGCTATTTTCGACAAAAATGGGGGTTGTGTGGCCATTAATCATCGACCAGAGGCTCATAAAAAATGGGGGTTATGTGGCCATTTATCATCGACTAGAGGCTCATAAACCTCACCCCACATATGTTTCCTTGCCATAGATCACATTCTTGGATTTCTGGTGGAGACCATTTCTTGGACAAAAATCCGTAGGTCTTAGCCTCTAGTATTATTGAAAATGGTCGCTGTTAGCCTTCGGTATTATTGAAAATGGTCATTCATGGCTATTTTCGACAAAAATGGGGGTTGTGTGGCCATTGATCATCGACCAGACGCTCATACACCTCACCCCACATATGTTTCCTTGCCATATATCACATTCTTGGATTTCTGGTGGAGACCATTTCTTGGTCTAAAATCCGTAGGTGTTAGCCTCTAGTATTATTGAAATGGTCGCTCATGGCTATTTTCAAGGTCGCTCATGGCTATTTTCATAAAAAATGGGGGTTGTGTGGCCATTTATCATCGACTAGAGGCTCATACACCTCACTACACATATGTTTCCTTGCCATAGATCACATTCTTGGATTTCTGGTGGAGACCATTTCTTGGTCTAAAATCCGTAGGTGTTAGCCTCTAGTATTATTGAAAATGGTCGCTCATGGCTATTTTCAAGGTCGCTCATGGCTATTTTCATAAAAAATGGGGGTTGTGTGGCCATTTATCATCGACTAGAGGCTCATAAACCTCACCCCACATATGTTTCCTTGCCATAGATTACATTCCTGGATTTCTGGTGGAAACCATTTCTTGGTTAAAAACTCGTACGTGTTAGCCTTCGGTATTATTGAAAATGGTCGTTCATGGCTATTTTCAAGGTCGCTCATGGCTATTTTCATAAAAAATGGGGGTTGTGTGGCCATTGATCGTCGACCAGAGGCTCATACACCTCACCCCACATATGTTTCCTTGCCATAGATCACATTCTTGGATTTCTGGTGGAGACCATTTCTTGGTCAAAAATCCGAATGTGTTAGCCTCCGGTATTTTTGAAAATGGTCATTCATGGCTATTTTCGACAAAAATGGGGGTTGTGTGGCCATTGATCATCGACCAGACGCTCATACACATCACCCCACATATGTTTCCTTGCCATAGATCACATTCTTGGATTTATGGTGGAGACCATTTCTTGGTCAAAAATCCGTAGGTGTTAGCCTTCAGTGTCATTGAAAATGGTCGTTCATGGCTATTTTCGACAAAAATTAGGGTTGTGTGGCAATTGATCGTCGACCAGAGGCTCATACACCTCACCCCACATATGTTTCCTTGCCATAGATCACACCATAGATTACATTCTTGGATTTCTGGTGGAAACCATTTCTTGGTTAAAAACTCGTACGTGTTAGCCTTCGGTATTATTGAAAATGGTCATTCATGGCTATTTTCGACAAAAATGGGGGTTGTGTGGCCATTGATCATCGACTAGAGGCTCATACACCTCACCCCACATATCTTTCCTTGCCATAGATCACATTCTTGGATTTCTGGTGGAGACCATTTCTTGGTCAAAAATCCGTAGGTGTTAGCCTTCGGTATTATTGTAAATGGTCATTCTATGGCAAGGAAACATATGTGGGGTGAGGTGTATGAGCGTTTGGTCGATGATCAATGGCCACACAACCCCCATTTTTGCCGAAAATAGCCATGAGCGACCATTTTCAATAATACTAGAGGCTAAGACCTACGGATTTTTGACCAAGAAATGGTCTCCACCAGAAATCCAAGAATGTGATCTATGGCAAGGAAACATATGTGGGGTGAGGTGTATGAGCCTCTGGTCGATGATCAATGGCCACACAACCCCCATTTTTGTCGAAAATAGCCATGAATGACCATTTACAATAATACCGAAGGCTAACAACTACGGATTTTTGACGAAGAAATGGTCTACACCAGAAATCCAAGAATGTGATCTATGGCAAGGTAACATATGTGGGGTGAGGTGTATGAGCGTCTGGTCGATGATCAATGGCCACACAACCCCCATTTCTTGGTTAAAAATCCGTAGGTGTTAGCCTTTGGTATTATTGAAAATGGTCGTTCATGGCTATTTTCGACAAAAATGGGGGTTGTGTGGCCATTGATCATCGACCAGAGGCTCATACACCTCACCCCACATATGTTTCCTTGCCATAGATCACATTCTTGGATTTCTGGTGGAGACCATTTCTTGGTCAAAAATCCGTAGGTCTTAGCCTTCGGTATTATTGAAAATGGTCATTCATGGCTATTTTCGGCAAAATGGGGGTTGTGTGGCCATTGATCATCGACCATAGGCTCATACACCTCACCCCACATATGTTTCCTTGCCATAGATCACATTCTTGGATTTCTGGTGGAGACCATTTCTTGGTCAAAAATCCGTAGGTGTTAGCCTTCGGTATTATTGTAAATGGTCATTCATGGCTATTTTCGACAAAAATGGGGGTTGTGTGGCCATTGATCATCGACCAGAGGCTCATAAAAAATGGGGGTTGTGTGGCCATTTATCATCGACTAGAGGCTCATAAACCTCACCCCACATATGTTTCCTTGCCATAGATCACATTCTTGGATTTCTGGTGGAGACCATTTCTTGGTCAAAAATCCGTAGGTCTTAGCCTCTAGTATTATTGAAAATGGTCGCTGTTAGCCTTCGGTATTATTGAAAATGGTCATTCATGGCTATTTTCGACAAAAATGGGGGTTGTGTGGCCATTGATCATCGACTAGAGGCTCATACACCTCACTACACATATGTTTCCTTGCCATAGATCACATTCTTGGATTTCTGGTGGAGACCATTTTTTGGTCTAAAATCCGTAGGTGTTAGCCTCTAGTATTATTGAAAATGGTCGCTCATGGCTATTTTCAAGGTCGCTCATGGCTATTTTCATAAAAAATGGGGGTTGTGTGGCCATTTATCATCGACCAGAGGCTCATACACCTCACCCCACATATGTTTCCTTGCCATATATCACATTCTTGGATTTCTGGTGGAGACCATTTCTTGGTCAAAAATCCGTAGGTGTTAGCCTTTGATATTATTGAAAACGGTCATTCATGGCTATTTTCGGCAAAATGGGAGTTGTGTGGCCATTGATCATCGACTAGAGGCTCATACACCTCACCCCACATATGTTTCCTTGTCGTAGATCACATTCTTGGATTTCTGGTGGAGACCATTTCTTGGTCTAAAATCCGTAGGTGTTAGCCTCTAGTATTATTGAAAATGGTCGCTCATGGCTATTTTCGACAAAAATGGGGGTTGTGTTGCCATTGATCATCGACCAGAGGCTCGTACACTTCACCCCACATATGTTTTCTAGCCATAGATCATAATCTTGGATTTCTCGTGGAGACCATTTCTTGGTTAAAAACTCGTACGTGTTAGCCTTCGGTATTATTGTAAATGGTCATTCATGGCTATTTTCGGCAAAATGGGGGTTGTGTGGCCATTGATCATCGACCAGAGGCTCATACACCTCACCCCACATATGTTTCCTTGCCATAGATCACATTCTTGGATTTCTGGTGGAGACCATTTCTTGCTCAAAAATCCGTAGGTGTTAGCCTTCGGTATTATTGAAAATGGTCATTCATGGCTATTTTCGACAAAAATGGGGGTTGTGTGGCCATTGATCATCGACCAGACGCTCATACACCTCACCCCACATATGTTTCCTTGCCATAGATCACATTCTTGGATTTCTGGTGGAGACCATTGAAAGGGAATTAGGCTTACACCTAGTTCCTATATAATTTTGGTGGTTGAATTGCCCAACACAAATCTTTGGACTAACTAGTTTGTTCTAGTGTATAAGTTATACAGGTGCAAAAGGTTCACACTTAGCCAATAAAAAGACCAAGTGTTGGGTTCAACAAAAGAGCAAAGGAGCAACCGAAGGCTCCTCTGGTCTGGCGCACCGGACTGTCCGGTGCACCACTGGACAGTGTCCGGTGCACCAAAGGACTTCAACGCGAACTCGTCGCCTTCGGGAATTCTCCAGAGCCAGCGCGCTATAATTCACCGGACTGTCCGGTGTACACCGGACAGTGTCCGGTGCTCCAACGGGACGCGGCTCAGGAACTCGCCAGCCTCGGGAAATCAGAGCGGCTGCTCCGCTACAATTCACCGGACATGTCCGGTGTGCACCGGACTGTCCGGTGCATCCACGGAGCAACGGCTACTTCGGCGCCAACGGCTACCTGCGATGCATTTAATGCGCGCGCAGCGCGCGCAGAAGTCAGAGTCGCCCATGCCGGCGCACCGGACAGTGAACAGTGCATGTCCGGTGCGCCACCGGACATCGAGGCAGGCCCAGAAGTCAGAACTCCAACGGTCAGATTCCAACGGCACTGGTGACGTGGCAGGGGCACCGGACATGTCCGGTGTGCACCGGACTGTCCGGTGCGCCATCGAACAGACAGCCTCCACCAACGGTTATTTTGGTGGTTGGGGCTATAAATACCCCAACCACCCAACCATTCATTGCATCCAAGTTTTCCACTTCCCAACTACTTACAAGAGCTCTAGCATTCAATTCTAGACACACCAAAGAGATCAAATCCTCTCCAAATTCCACACAACGCCCTAGTGACTAGAGAGAGAGATTTGCTTGTGTTCTTTCGAGCTCTTGCGCTTGGATTGCTTTCTTCTTTCTTGATTCCTTCATTGCGATCAAACTCACTTGTAATTGAGGCAAGAGACACCAAACTTGTGGTGGTCCTTGTGGGAACTTTGTGTTCCAAGTGATTGAGAAGAGAAAGCTCACTCGATCCGTGGGATCGTTTGAGAGAGGGAAGGGTTGAAAGAGACCCGACCTTTGTGGCCTCCTCAACGGGGAGTAGGTTTGAGAGTACCGAACCTCGGTAAAACAAATCCGCGTGTCACACTCTTCATTTGCTTGCGATTTGTTTTCCACCCTCTCTCGCGGACTCGGTTTCATATTTCTAACGCTAACCCGGCTTGTAGTTGTGTTTATATTTGTAAATTTCAGTTTCGCCCTATTCACCCCCCCCCTCTAGGCGACTATCAATTGGTATCAAAGCCAGGTTCTTCATTAGAGCCTAACCGCTCGAAGTAATGTCGGGAGATCACGCCAAGAAGGAGATGGAGACCGGCGAAAAGCCCACTACAAGCCACGGGAGCACTTCATCGGAAGAGTCCCGCACTAAGAGGAAGGAGAAGAAGAAGAGCTCCTCCAACAAAGGGAAGGAGAAGAAATCTTCTTCTCACCACAAAGAGAAGAAGGAGAAATCTTCCTCTCACAAGCCGCATCGGAGTGGGGACAAGCACAAGAGGATGAGGAAAGTCGTCTACTACGAGACCGACACTTCATCAACATCCACCTCCGGCTCCGACGCGGCGTCCGTCACTTCTAAACGCCAAGAGCGTAAGAAGTATAGTAAGATTCCCCTAAGCTACCCTCGCATTTCTAAACATACACCTTTACTTTCCATCCCATTAGGCAAACCACCAACTTTTGATGGTGAATATTACGCTAGGTGGAGCGATTTAATGCGATTTCATCTAACCTCGCTCCACAAAAGTATATGGGATGTTGTTGAGTTTGGTGCACAGGTACCGTCCGTAGGGGATGAAGACTATGATGAGGATGAGGTGGCCCAAATCGAGCACTTCAACTCTCAAGAAACAACAATACTCCTCGCCTCTTTAAGTAGAGAGGAGTATAACAAAGTTCAAGGGTTGAAGAGCGCCAAGGAGGTTTGGGATGTGCTCAAAACCGCGCACGAGGGAGATGAGCTCACAAAGATCACCAAGCGGGAAACGATCGAGGGGGAGCTCGGTCGGTTCCGGCTTCGCAAAGGGGAAGAGCCACAACACATGTACAACCGGCTCAAGACCTTGGTGAACCAAGTGCGCAACCTCGGGAGCAAGAAGTGGGACGACCACGAAGTGGTTAAGGTTATTCTAAGATCTCTCATTTTCCTTAACCCCACTCAAGTTCAATTAATTCGTGGTAATCCTAGATATACTAAAATGACCCCAGAGGAAGTTATCGGGAATTTTGTAAGTTTTGAGTGCATGATCGAAGGCTCGAGGGAGATCAACGAGCTTGATGATCCCTCCACATCCGAAGCTCAACCCGTCGCATTCAAGGCGACAGAGGAAAAGGAGGAGTCTACACCAAGTAGACAACCAATCGATGCCTCCAAGCTCGACAATGAGGAAATGGCGCTCGTCATCAAGAGCTTCCGCCAAATCCTCAAGCAAAGGAGGGGGAAAGACTACAAGTCCCGCTCCAAGAAAGTTTGCTACAAGTGTGGTAAGCCCGGTCACTTTATTGCAAAATGTCCATTATCAAGTGACAGTGACAGGGATAACGGCAAGAAGGGCAAGAGGAGAGAAAAGAAGAGGTACTACAAGAAGAAGGGCGGCGATGCCCATGTTTGTCGGGAGTGGGACTCCGACGAGAGCTCAAGCGACTCCTCCGACGACGAGGACGCCGCCAACATCGCCGTCACCAAGGGACTCCTCTTCCCCAACGTCGGCCACAAGTGCCTCATGGCAAAGGACGGCAAACGGAAGAAGGTTAAATCTAACTCCTCCACTAAATATGAGTCTTCTAGTGATGATAATGCTAGTGATGAGGAGGATAACTTGCGATCTCTTTTTGCCAACCTCAACATGCAACAAAAGGAAAAACTTAATGAATTGATTAGTGCCATTCATGAAAAGGATGATCTCTTGGACACTCAAGAGGACTTCCTTATTAAAGAAAATAAGAAGCATGTTAAGGTTAAAAATGCTTATGCTCTAGAAGTAGAAAACTGTCAAAAACTATCTAGTGAGCTAAGCACTTGCCATGAGATGATTGACAACCTTAGAAATGAAAATGCTAGTTTAAATGCTAAGGTTGATTCTCATGTTTGTGATATTTCAATTCCCAATCTTAGAAACAATAATGATGATTTACTTGCTAAGATTGAAGAATTGAATGTATCTCTTGCTAGCCTTAGATTAGAAAATGAAAACTTGATTGCTAAGGCTAAAGATTTTGATGTTTGCAAAGTTACAATTTCCGATCTTAGAGATAAGAATGATATATTACGTGCTAAGATTGTTGAACTTAATTCTTGCAAACCATCTACATCTACCATTGAGCATGTCACTATTTGTACTAGATGTAGAGATATTGATGTTGATGCTATTCATGATCACATGATTTTGATTAAACAACAAAATTATCATATAGCAAAATTAGATGCTAAAATTGTCGAGCATAACTTAGAAAATGAAAAGTTTAAATTTGCTAGAAGTATGCTCTATAATGGGAGACGCCCAGGCATCAAGGATGGCATTGGCTTTCAAAGGGGAGACAATGTCAAACTTAATGCCCCTCCTAAAAGATTGTCCAACTTTGTTAAGGGCAAGGCTCCCATGCCTCAGGATAACGAGGGTTACATTTTATACCCTGCCGGTTATCCCGAGGACAAAATTAGGAGAATTCACTCTAGGAAGTCTCACTCTGGCCCTAATCATGCTTTTATGTATAAGGGTGAGACATCTAGCTCTAGGCAACCAACTCGTGCTAAGTCGCCTAAGAAGAAAACTCCTATTGCATCAAATGATCATGATATTTCTTTTAAAACTTTTGATGCATCTTATGTTTTGACTAACAAATCCGGCAAGGTAGTTGCCAAGTTTGTTGGGGGCAAACACAAGGGGTCAAAGACTTGTGATTGGATACCCAAAGTTCTTGTTTCTAATGCCAAAGGACCCAAAACCGTTTGGGTACCTAAAGTCAAGAACTAAAATTGTTTTGTAGGTTTATGCATCCGGGGGCTCATGTTGGATACTCGACAGCGGGTGCACAAACCATATGACAGTGGAGAAAAGGATGTTCTCCTCCTATGAGAAAAACCAAGATCCCCAACGAGCTATCACATTCGGGGATGGAAATCAAGGTTTGGTCAAAGGTCTTGGTAAAATTGCTATATCTCCTGACCATTCAATTTCCAATGTTTTTCTTGTAGATTCTTTAGATTACAATTTGCTTTCCGTTTCACAATTATGTCAAATGGGCTACAACTGTCTATTTACTGATGTAGGTGTCACTGTCTTTAGAAGAAGTGATGATTCAATAGCATTTAAGGGTGTGTTAGAGGGTCAGCTATACTTAGTAGATTTTGATAGAGCTGAACTCGACACATGCTTAATTGCTAAGACTAACATGGGTTGGCTCTGGCACCGCCGACTAGCCCATGTTGGGATGAAGAATCTTCATAAGCTTCTAAAGGGAGAACACATTTTAGGACTAACAAATGTTCATTTTGAGAAAGACAGGATTTGTAGTGCATGTCAGGCAGGAAAGCAAGTTGGAGCCCATCATCCACACAAGAACATCATGACGACCGAAAGACCACTGGAGCTCCTACACATGGACCTATTCGGCCCGATTGCTTACATAAGCATCGGCGGGAGTAAGTATTGTCTTGTAATAGTGGATGATTATTCTCGCTTCACTTGGGTATTCTTTTTACAGGAAAAATCTCAAACCCAAGAGACCTTAAAGGGATTCTTGAGACGGGCTCAAAATGAGTTTGGCTTAAGGATCAAGAAAATAAGAAGCGACAACGGGACGGAGTTCAAGAACTCTCAAATCGAAGGCTTTCTTGAGGAAGAGGGCATCAAGCATGAGTTCTCTTCTCCCTACACCCCACAACAAAATGGTGTAGTGGAGAGGAAGAATCGAACTCTATTAGACATGGCAAGGACCATGCTTGATGAGTACAAGACTTCGGATCGGTTTTGGGCCGAGGCGGTCAACACCGCTTGCTACGCCATCAACCGGTTGTATCTACACCGAATCCTCAAGAAGACATCATATGAACTCCTAACCGGTAAAAAGCCCAACATTTCATAATTTAGAGTCTTTGGTAGCAAATGCTTTATTCTTATTAAAAGAGGTAGAAAATCTAAATTTGCTCCTAAGACTGTGGAAGGCTTTTTACTTGGTTATGACTCAAACACAAGGGCATATAGGGTCTTTAACAAGTCCACTGGACTAGTTGAAGTCTCATGTGACGTTGTGTTTGATGAAACTAACGGCTCTCAAGTAGAGCAAGTTGATCTTGATGAGATAGGTGATGAAGAGGCTCCGTGCATCGCGCTAAGGAACATGTCCATTGGGGATGTGTGTCCTAAGGAATCCGAAGAGCTTCCAAAAGCACAAGATCAACCATCCTCCTCCACGCGAGCATCTCCACCAACTCAAAATGAGGATGAGGCTCAAGTTGATGAATTAGAAGATCAAGCAATTGAGCCACCTCAAGATGATGGCAATGATCAAGGGGGAGATGCAAATGAGGAAGACAAGGAGGAAGAGGAACAAAGGCCGCCACACCCAAGAGTCCACCAAGCAATCCAACGAGATCACCCCGTCGACACCATCCTCGGCGACATTCATAAGGGGGTAACTACTAGATCTCGTGTTGCACATTTTTGTGAACATTACTCGTTTGTTTCCTCTATTGAGCCACACAGGGTAGAGGAAGCACTACAAGATTCGGATTGGGTGGTGGCGATGCAAGAAGAGCTCAACAACTTCACTAGGAATGAGGTATGGCATTTAGTTCCACGTCCTAACCAAAATGTTGTAGGAACCAAATGGGTCTTCCGCAACAAGCAAGACGAGCATGGTGTGGTGATAAGGAACAAAGCTCGACTTGTGGCCAAGGGATACTCCCAAGTCGAAGGTTTGGATTTCGGTGAAACCTATGCACCCGTAGCTAGGCTTGAGTCAATTCGTATATTATTAGCCTATGCTACTTACCATGGCTTTAAGCTTTATCAAATGGACGTGAAAAGTGCCTTCCTCAATGGACCAATCAAGGAAGAGGTCTATGTTGAGCAACCTCTTGGCTTTGAAGACAGTTAGTATCCTAACCATGTCTATAAGCTCTCTAAGGCGCTTTACGGGCTCAAGCAAGCCCCAAGAGCATGGTATGAATGCCTTAGGGATTTCCTTATTGCTAATGGCTTCAAAGTCGGAAAAGCCGATCCTACTCTATTCACTAAAACTCTTGACAATGATTTGTTTGTATGCCAAATTTATGTTGATGATATCATATTTGGGTCTACTAACGAATCTACTTGTGAAGAATTTAGTAGGATCATGACACAAAAGTTCGAGATGTTGATGATGGGGGAGTTGAAGTATTTTCTAGGATTCCAAGTCAAACAACTCCAAGAGGGCACCTTCATCAGCCAAACAAAGTACACTCAAGACACTCTAACCAAGTTTGGGATGAAGGATGCCAAACCCATCAAGACACCCATGGGAACTAATGGGCATCTCGACCTCGACACGGGAGGTAAGTCCGTGGATCAAAAGGTATACCGGTCGATGATAGGTTCATTACTATATTTATGTGCATCTCGACCGGACATTATGCTTTCCCTTTGCATGTGTGCAAGATTCCAATCCGACCCTAAGGAATCCCACCTTACGACCGTAAAACGAATCTTGAGATATTTGGCTTATACTCCTAAGTTTGGGCTTTGGTACCCTCGGGGATCCACTTTTGATTTAATTGGTTATTCGGATGCCGATTGGGCGGGGTGTAAGATTAATAGAAAGAGCACATCAGGGACTTGCCAGTTCTTGGGACGATCCTTGGTGTCTTGGGCCTCAAAGAAGCAAAATTCGGTCGCTCTTTCAACCGCCGAAGCCGAGTACATTGCCGCAGGTCATTGTTGCGCGCAATTGCTTTGGATGAGGCAAACCCTGCAAGACTATGGTTACAAATTAACCAAAGTCCCTTTGCTATGTGATAATGAGAGTGCAATCAAAATGGCCGACAATCCCGTCGAGCATAGCCGCACTAAGCACATAGCCATTCGGTATCATTTTCTTAGGGATCACCAACAAAAGGGAGATATTGAGATTGCATACATTAATACTAAAGATCAATTAGCCGATATCTTTACCAAACCACTTGATGAACAAACTTTTACCAAACTTAGGCATGAGCTCAATATTCTTGATTCTAGAAATTTCTATTGCTAACTTGCACACATAGCTCATGAATATACCTTTGATCATGTCTCTTTCATATGCTATGACTAATGTGTTTTCAAGTCTACTTCAAATCAAGTCATAGGTGCATTGAAAGGGCATTGGAGTCTTCGGCGAAGACAAAGGCTTCCACTCCGTCAACTCATCCTTCGCCGTCACTCCGAGCCGCTCTCTATCCTTGGGGGAGAGAGCAAAACAAAAGGACTCCTACTTTGGTATAATCTTCACTCTTTTATTTATGACCAAGGGAGGAGAAAGTTATTTGAAGGGCTCTAATGACTCCGTTTTTGGCGATTCATGCTAAAGGGGGAGGAAGTATTAGCCCAAAGCAAAAGGACCGCACCACCACCTAATTTTAAAATGTAATTTCCAATTGTCAATTTGGTATCTTAATGTGTTCAAAAAGGGGAGAAAGTAGTATTTCAAAATTGTTTCATCAAAACCCTCTTGAACACTAAGAGGAGATTTTATTTAGGGGGAGTTTTGTTTAGTCAAAGGAAAAGCATTTGGAACAGGGGGAGAAAATTTCAAATCTTGAAAATGCTTTGCAAACTCTTATTCATTTACCCTTGACTATTTGCAAAAGAACTTTGAAAAGATTTAGAAAAGATTTTGCAAAAACAAAACATGTGGTGCAAGCGTGGTCCAAAATGTTAAAAATGAAGAAACAATCCATGCATATCTTGTAAGTATTTATATTGGCTCAATTCCAAGCAACCTTTGCACTTATATTATGCAAACTAGTTCAGTTATGCACTTCTATATTTGCTTTGGTTTGTGTTGGCATCAATCACCAAAAAGGGGGAGATTGAAAGGGAATTAGGCTTACACCTAGTTCCTATATAATTTTGGTGGTTGAATTGCCCAACACAAATCTTTGGACTAACTAGTTTGTTCTAGTGTATAAGTTATACAGGTGCAAAAGGTTCACACTTAGCCAATAAAAAGACCAAGTGTTGGGTTCAACAAAAGAGCAAAGGAGCAACCGAAGGCTCCTCTGGTCTGGCGCACCGGACTGTCCGGTGCACCACTGGACAGTGTCCGGTGCACCAAAGGACTTCAACGCGAACTCGCCGCCTTCGGGAATTCTCCAGAGCCAGCGCGCTATAATTCACCGGACTGTCCGGTGTACACCGGACAGTGTCCGGTGCTCCAACGGGACGCGGCTCAGGAACTCGCCAGCCTCGGGAAATCAGAGCGGCTGCTCCGCTATAATTCACCGGACATGTCCGGTGTGCACCGGACTGTCCGGTGCATCCACGGAGCAACGGCTACTTCGGCGCCAACGGCTACCTGCGATGCATTTAATGCGCGCGCAGCGCGCGCAGAAGTCAGAGTCGCCCATGCCGGCGCACCGGACAATGAACAGTGCATGTCCGGTGCGCAACCGGACATCGAGGCGGGCCCAGAAGTCAGAACTCCAACGGTCAGATTCCAACGGCACTGGTGACGTGGCAGGGGCACCGGACATGTCCGGTGCGCCATCGAACAGACAGCCTCCACCAACGGTTATTTTGGTGGTTGGGGCTATAAATACCCCAACCACCCAACCATTCATTGCATCCAAGTTTTCCACTTCCCAACTACTTACAAGAGCTCTAGCATTCAATTCTAGACACACCAAAGAGATCAAATCCTCTCCAAATTCCACACAACGCCCTAGTGACTAGAGAGAGAGATTTGCTTGTGTTCTTTCGAGCTCTTGCGCTTGGATTGCTTTCTTCTTTCTTGATTCCTTCATTGCGATCAAACTCACTTGTAATTGAGGCAAGAGACACCAAACTTGTGGTGGTCCTTGTGGGTACTTTGTGTTCCAAGTGATTGAGAAGAGAAAGCTCACTCGATCCGTGGGATCGTTTGAGAGAGGGAAGGGTTGAAAGAGACCCGGCCTTTGTGGCCTCCTCAACGGGGAGTAGGTTTGAGAGAACCGAACCTCGGTAAAACAAATCCGCGTGTCACACTCTTCATTTGCTTGCGATTTGTTTTCCACCCTCTCTCGCGGACTCGGTTTCATATTTCTAACGCTAACCCGGCTTGTAGTTGTGTTTATATTTGTAAATTTCAGTTTCGCCCTATTCACCCCCCCCCCCTCTAGGCGACTATCAACCATTTCTTGGTCTAAAATCCGTAGGTGTTAGCCTCTAGTATTATTGAAAATGGTCGCTCATGGCTATTTTCATAAAAAATGGGGGTTGTGTGGCCATTGATCATCGACCAGAGGCTCGTACACTTCACCCCACATATGTTTCCTTGCCATATATTACATTCTTGGATTTCTGGTGGAAACCATTTCTTGGTTAAAAACTCGTACGTGTTAGCCTTCGGTATTATTGAAAATGGTCATTCATGGCTATTTTCGACAAAATGGGGGTTGTGTGGCCATTGATCATCGACCAGAGGCTCATACACCTCACCCCACATATGTTTCCTTGCCATAGATCACATTCTTGGATTTCTGGTGGAGACCATTGATCTTCGACCAGAGGCTCATACACCTCACTACACATATGTTTCCTTGCCATAGATCACATTCTTGGATTTATGGTGGAGAACATTTGATCTATGGCAAGGAAACATATGTGTAGTGAGGTGTATGAGCCTCTGGTCGAATATCAATGGCCACACAACCCCCATTTTTTGTCGAAAATAGCCATGAACGACCATTTTCAATAATATCGAAGGCTAACAACTACGGATTTTTGCCCAAGAAATGGTCTCCACCAGAAATCCAAGAATGTGATCTACGACAAGGAAACATATGTGGGGTGAGGTGTATGAGCCTCTGGTCGATGATCAATGGCCACACAACCCCCATTTTGTCGAAAATAGCCATGAACGACCATTTTCAATAATACCGAAGGCTAACACCTACGGATTTTGACCAAGAAATGGTCTCCACCAGAAATCCAAGAATGTGATCTATGGCAAGGAAACATATGTGGGGTGAGGTGTATGAGCCTATGGTGGAAGATCAATGGCCACACAACCCCCATTTTGCCGAAAATAGCCATGAACGACCATTTTCAATAATACCGAAGGCTAACACGTAAGAGTTTTTAACCAAGAAATGGTCTCCACCAGAAATCCAAGAATGTGATCTATGGCAAGGAAACATATGTGGGGTGTGGTGTATGAGCGTCTGGTCGATGATCAATGGCCACACAACCCCCATTTTTGTCGAAAATAGCCATGAATGACCATTTTCAAAAATACCAAAGGCTAACACCTACGGATTTTTGACCAAGAAATGGACTCCACCAGAAATCCAAGAATGTGATCTATGGCAAGGAAACATATGTGGGGTGAGGTGTACGAGCCTCTGGTCGATGATCAATGGCCACACAACCCCCATTTTGCTGAAAATAGCCATGAGTGACCATTTTCAATAATACCGAAGGCTAACACGTACGAGTTTTTAACCAAGAAATGGTTTCCACCAGAAATCCAAGAATGTAATCTATGGTGTGATCTATGGCAAGGAAACATATGTGGGGTGAGGTGTATGAGCCTCTGGTCGACGATCAATGGCCACACAACCCTATTTTTTGTCGAAAATAGCCATGAACGACCATTTTCAATGACACTGAAGGCTAACACCTACGGATTTTTGACCAAGAAATGGTCTCCACCATAAATCCAAGAATGTGATCTATGGCAAGGAAACATATGTGGGGTGAGGTGTATGAGCGTCTGGTCGATGATCAATGGCCATACAACCCCCATTTTTGTCGAAAATAGCCATGAATGACCATTTTCAAAAATACCAAAGGCTAACACGTACGAGTTTTTAACCAAGAAATGGTCTCCACCAGAAATCCAAGAATGTAATCTATGGCAAGGAAACATATGTGGGGTGAGGTGTATGAGCCTCTGGTCGATGATAAATGGCCACAAAACCCCCCATTTTGCCGAAAATAGCCATGAATGACCATTTTCAATAATACCGAAGGCTAACACCTACGAGTTTTTAACCAAGAAATGGTCTCCACCAGAAATCCAAGAATGTGATCTATGGCAAGGAAACATATGTGGGGTGAGGTGTATGAGCCTCTGGTCGATGATCAATGGCCACACAACCCCCATTTTTTATGAAAATAGCCATGAGCGACCTTGAAAATAGCCATGAGCGACCATTTTCAATAATACTAGAGGCTAACACGTACGGATTTTTGACCAAGAAATGGTCTTCACCAGAAATCCAAGAATGTGATCTATGGCAAGGAAACATATGTGGGGTGAGGTGTATGAGCCTCTGGTCGATGATCAATGGCCACACAACCCCCATTTTTGTCGAAAATAGCCATGAACGACCATTTTCAATAATACCGAAGGCTAACACCTACGGATTTTTGACCAAGAAATGGTCTCCACCAGAAATCCAAGAATGTGATCTATGGCAAGGAAACATATGTGGGGTGAGGTGTATGAGCCTCTGGTCGATGATCAATTGTCACACAACCCCCATTTTTGTCGAAAATAGCCATGAACGACCATTTTCAATAATATCGAAGGCTAACACCTACGGATTTTTGACCAAGAAATGGTCTCCACCAGAAATCCAAGAATGTGATCTACGACAAGGAAACATATGTGGGGTGAGGTGTATGAGCCTCTGGTCGCGATCAATGGCCACACAACCCCCATTTTTGTCAAAAATAGCCATGAATGACCATTTTCAATAATATCGAAGGCTAACACCTACGGATTTTTGACCAAGAAATGGTCTCCACCAGAAATCCAAGAATGTGATCTATGGCAAGGAAACATATGTGGGCTGAGGTGTATGAGCCTCTGGTCGACGATCAATGGCCACACAACCCCCATTTTGCCGAAAATAGCCATGAATGACCATTTTCAATAATACCGAAGGCTAACACGTACGAGTTTTTAACCAAGAAATGGTCTCCACTAGAAATCCAAGAATGTAATCTATGACAAGGAAACATATGTGGGGTGAGGTTTATGAGCCTTTAGTCGATGATAAATGGCCACACAACCCCCATTTTTTATGAAAATAGCCATGAGCGACCTTGAAAATAGCCATGAGCGACCATTTCAATAATACTAGAGGCTAACACCTACGGATTTTAGACCAAGAAATGGTCTCCACCAGAAATCCAAGAATGTGATCTATGGCAAGGAAACATATGTGGGGTGAGGTGTATGAGCCTCTAGTCGATGATCAAATGCCACACAACCCCCATTTTTGTCGAAAATAGCCATGAATGACCATTTTCAATAATACCGAAGGCTAACACCTACGGATTTTTGACCAAGAAATGGTCTCCACCAGAAATCTAAGAATGTGATCTATGGCAAGGAAACATATGTGGGGTGAGGTGTACGAGCCTCTGGTCGATGATCAATGGCCACACAACCCCCATTTTGCCGAAAATAGCCATGAATGACCATTTTCAATAATACCGAAGGCTAACATGTACGAGTTTTTAACCAAGAAATGGTTTCCACCAGAAATCCAAGAATGTAATCTATGGCAAGGAAACATATGTGGGGTGAGGTTTATGAGCCTCTAGTCGATGATAAATGGCCACACAACCCCCATTTTTTATGAAAATAGCCATGAGCGACCTTGAAAATAGCCATGAGCGACCATTTTCAATAATACTAGAGGCTAACACCTACGGATTTTAGACCAAGAAATGGTCTCCACCAGAAATCCAAGAATGTGATCTATGGCAAGGAAACATATGTGGGGTGAGGTGTATGAGCATCTGGTCGATGATCAATGGCCACACAACCCCCATTTTTGTCGAAAATAGCCATGAGCGACCATTTTCAATAATACCTAAGACTAACACCTACGGATTTTAGACCAAGAAATGATCTCCACCAGAAATCCAAGAATGTGATCTATGGCAAGGAAACATATGTGGGGTGAGGTGTATGAGCGTCTGGTCGATGATCAATGGCCACACAACCCCCATTTTTGTCGAAAATAGCCATGAACGACCATTTTCAATAATACCGAAGGCTAACACCTACGGATTTTTGCCCAAGAAATGGTCTCCACCAGAAATCCAAGAATGTGATCTATGGCAAGGAAACATATGTGGGGTGAGGTGTATGAGCGTCTGGTCGATGATCAATGGCCACACAACCCCCATTTTTGTCGAAAATAGCCATGAACGACCATTTTCAATAATACCGAAGGCTAACACCTACGGATTTTTGACCAAGAAATGGTCTCCACCAGAAATCCAAGAATGTGATCTATGGCAAGGAAACATATGTGGGGTGAGGTGTATGAGCCTCTGGTCGATGATCAATTGCCACACAACCCCCATTTTGTCGAAAATAGCCATGAACGACCATTTTCAATAATACCGAAGGCTAACACCAACGGATTTTTGACCAAGAAATGGTCTCCACCAGAAATCCAAGAATGTGATCTATGGCAAGGAAACATATGTGGGGTGAGGTGTATGAGCCTCTAGTCGATGATCAATGGCCACACAACCCCCATTTTTGTCGAAAATAGCCACGAATGACCATTTTCAATAATATAGAAGGCTAACACCTACGAGTTTTTATCCAAGAAACGGTCTCCACCAGAAATCCAAGAATGTGATCTATGGCAAGGAAACATATGTGGGGTGAGGTGTATGAGCCTCTGGTCGATGATCAATGGCACACAACCCCCATTTTTTATGAAAATAGCCATGAGCGACCTTGAAAATAGCCATGAGCGACCATTTTCAATAATACTAGAGGCTAAGACCTGCGGATTTTTGACCAAGAAATGGTCTCCACCAGAAATCCAAGAATGTGATCTATGGCAAGGAAAAATATGTGGGGTGAGGTGTATGAGCCTCTGGTCGATGATCAATGGCCACACAACCCCCATTTTTTATGAAAATAGCCATGAACGACCATTTTCAAAAATACCAAAGGCTAACACCTACGGATTTTTGACCAAGAAATGGTCTCCACCAGAAATCCAAGAATGTGATCTATGGCAAGGAAACATATGTGGGGTGAGGTGTACGAGCCTCTGGTCGATGATCAATGGCCACAGAACCCCCATTTTGCTGAAAATAGCCATGAACGACCATTTTCAATAATACCGAAGGCTAACACGTACGAGTTTTTAACCAAGAAATGGTCTCCACCAGAAATCCAAGAATGTGATCTATGGCAAGGAAACATATGTGGGGTGAGGTGTACGAGCCTTTAGTCGATGATCAATGGCCACACAACCCCCATTTTGCCGAAAATAGCCATGAGCGACCATTTTCAATAATATTAGAGGCTAACACCTACGGATTTTAGACCAAGAAATGGTCTCCACCAGAAATCCAAGAATGTGATCTATGGCAAGGAAACATATGTGGGGTGAGGTGTACGAGCCTCTGGTCGATGATCAATGGCCACACAACCCCCATTTTTGTCGAAAATAGCCATGAACGACCATTTTCAATAATACCGAAGGCTAACACGTACGAGTTTTTAACCAAGAAATGGTCTCCACCAGAAATCCAAGAATGTGATCTATGGCAAGGAAACATATGTGGGGTGAGGTGTATGAGTGTCTGGTCGATGATCAATGGCCACACAACCCCCATTTTTGTCGAAAATAGCCATGAACGACCTTGAAAATAGCCATGAGCGACCATTTTCAATAATACTAGAGGCTAACACCTACGGATTTTAGACCAAGAAATGGTCTCCACCAGAAATCCAAGAATGTGATCTATGACAAGGAAACATATGTGGGGTGAGGTGTATGAGCGTCTGGTCGATGATCAATGGCCACACAACCCCCATTTTTGTCAAAAATAGCCATGAACGACCATTTTAAATAATACCGAAGGCTAACACCTACGGATTTTTGCCCAAGAAATGGTCTCCACCAGAAATCCAAGAATGTGATCTATGGCAAGGAAACATATGTGGGGTGAGGTGTATGAGCCTCTGGTCGACGATCAATGGCCACACAACCCCCATTTTGCCGAAAATAGCCATGAACGACCATTTTCAATAATACCGAAGGCTAACACGTACGAGTTTTTGACCAAGAAATGGTCTCCACCAAAAATCCAAGAATGTGATCTATGGCAAGGAAACATATGTGGGATGAGGTGTATGAACTTCTGGTCGACGATCAATGGCCACACAACCCCCATTTTGCCGAAAATAGCCATGAATGACCATTTTCAATAATACTAGAGGCTAAGACCTACGGATTTTAGACCAAGAAATGGTCTCCACCAGAAATCCAAGAATGTGATCTATGGCAAGGAAACATATGTGGGGTGAGGTGTATGAGCGTCTAGTCGATGATCAATGGCCGCACAACCCCCATTTTTGTCGAAAATAGCCATGAACGACCATTTTCAAAAATACCGAAGGCTAACACCTACGGATTTTTGACCAAGAAATGGTTTCCACCAGAAATCCAAGAATGTGATCTATGGCAAGGAAACATATGTGGGGTGAGGTTTATGAGCCTCTGGTCGATGATCAATGGCCACACAACCCCCATTTTTGTCGAAAATAGCCATGAATGACCATTTTCAATAATACCGAAGGCTAACACGTACGAGTTTTTAACCAAGAAATGGTTTCCACCAGAAATCCAAGAATGTAATCTATGGCAAGGAAACATATGTGGGGTGAGGTTTATGAGCCTCTAGTCGATGATAAATGGCCACACAACCCCCATTTTTTATGAAAATAGCCACGAGCGACCTTGAAAATAGCCATGAGCGACCATTTCTTGGTCTAAAATCCGTAGGTGTTAGCCTCTAATATTTTTGAAAATGGTCGCTCATGGCTATTTTCGGCAAGGAAACATATGTGGGGTGAGGTGTACGAGCCTCTGGTCGATGATCAATGGCCACACAACCCCCATTTTTGTCGAAAATAGCCATGAACGACCATTTTCAATAATACCGAAGGCTAACACGTACGAGTTTTTAACCAAGAAATGGTCTCCACCAGAAATCCAAGAATGTGATCTATGGCAAGGAAACATATGTGGGGTGAGGTGTATGAGCGTCTGGTCGATGATCAATGGCCACACAACCCCCATTTTTGTCGAAAATAGCCATGAATGACCATTTTCAAAAATACAAAAGGCTAACACGTACGGATTTTTGACCAAGAAATGGTCTCCATCAGAAATCCAAGAATGTGATCTATGGCAAGGAAACATATGTGGGGTGAGGTGTATGAGCCTCTGGTCGATGATCAATGGCCACACAACCCCCATTTTGCCGAAAATAGCCATGACTGACCATTTTCAATAATACCGAAGGCTAACACGTACGAGTTTTTAACCAAGAAATGGTCTCCACCAGAAATCCAAGAATGTGATCTATGGCAAGGAAACATATCTGGGGTGAGGTTTATGAGCCTCTAGTCGATGATAAATGGCCACACAACCCCCATTTTTTATGAAAATAGCCATGAGCGACCATTTTCAATAATACTGGAGGCTAAGACCTACGGATTTTTGACCAAGAAACGGTCTCCACAAAAAATCCAAGAATGTGATATATGACAAGGAAACATATGTGGGGTGAGGTGTATGAGCCTCTGGTCGATGATCAATTCCCACACAACCCCCATTTTGTCGAAAATAGCCATGAACGACCATTTTCAATAATACCGAAGGCTAACACCTACAGATTTTTGACCAAGAAATGGTCTCCACCAGAAATCCAAGAATGTGATCTATGGCAAGGAAACATATGTGGGGTGAGGTGTATGAGCCTCTAGTCGATGATCAATGGCCACACAACCCCCATTTTTGTCGAAAATAGCCATGAATGACCATTTTCAATAATACCGATGGCTAACACCTACGAGTTTTTATCCAAGAAACGGTCTCCACCAGAAATCCAAGAATGTGATCTATGGCAAGGAAACATATGTGGGGTGAGGTGTATGAGCCTCTGGTCGATGATCAATGGCCACACAACCCCCATTTTTTATGAAAATAGCCATGAGCGACCTTGAAAATAGTCATGAGCGACCATTTTCAATAATACTAGAGGCTAAGACCTGCGGATTTTTGACCAAGAAATGGTCTCCACCAGAAATCCAAGAATGTGATCTATGGCAAGGAAACATATGTGGGGTGAGGTGTATGAGCCTCTAGTCGATGATCAATGGCCACACAACCCCCATTTTTTTATGAAAATAGCCATGAACGACCATTTTCAAAAATACCAAAGGCTAACACCTACGGATTTTTGACCAAGAAATGGTCTCCACCAGAAATCCAAGAATGTGATCTATGGCAAGGAAACATATGTGGGGTGAGGTGTACGAGCCTCTAGTCGATGATCAATGGCCACAGAACCCCCATTTTGCCGAAAATAGCCATGAACGACCATTTTCAATAATACCGAAGGCTAACACGTACGAGTTTTTAACCAAGAAATGGTCTCCACCAGAAATCCAAGAATGTGATCTATGGCAAGGAAACATATGTGGGGTGAGGTGTACGAGCCTTTAGTCGATGATCAATGGCCACACAACCCCCATTTTGCCGAAAATAGCCATGAGCGACCATTTTCAATAATATTAGAGGCTAACACCTACGGATTTTAGACCAAGAAATGGTCTCCACCAGAAATCCAAGAATGTGATCTATGGTAAGGAAACATATGTGGGTGAGGTGTACGAGCCTCTGGTCGATGATCAATGGCCACACAACCCCCATTTTTGTCGAAAATAGCCATGAACGGCCATTTTCAATAATACCGAAGGCTAACACGTACGAGTTTTTAACCAAGAAATGGTCTCCACCAGAAATCCAAGAATGTGATCTATGGCAAGGAAACATATGTGGGGTGAGGTGTATGAGCGTCTGGTCGATGATCAATGGCCACACAACCCCCATTTTTGTCGAAAATAGCCATGAACGACCTTGAAAATAGCCATGAGCGACCATTTTCAATAATACTAGAGGCTAACACCTATGGATTTTAGACCAAGAAATGGTCTCCACCAGAAATCCAAGAATGTGATCTATGACAAGGAAACATATGTGGGGTTAGGTGTATGTGCGTCTGGTCGATGATCAATGGCCACACAACCCCCATTTTTGTCAAAAATAGCCATGAACGACCATTTTCAATAATACCGAAGGCTAACACCTACGGATTTTTGCCCAAGAAATGGTCTCCACCAGAAATCCAAGAATGTGATCTATGGCAAGGAAACATATGTGGGGTGAGGTGTATGAGCCTCTGGTCGACGATCAATGGCCACACAACCCCCATTTTGCCGAAAATAGCCATGAACGACCATTTTCAATAATACCGAAGGCTAACACGTACGAGTTTTTGACCAAGAAATGGTCTCCACCAAAAATCCAAGAATGTGATCTATGGCAAGGAAACATATGTGGGGTGAGGTGTATGAGCCTCTGGTCGACGATCAATGGCCACACAACCCCCATTTTGCCGAAAATAGCCATGAATGACCATTTTCAATAATACTAGAGGCTAAGACCTACGGATTTTAGACCAAGAAATGGTCTCCACCAGAAATCCAAGAATGTGATCTATGGCAAGGAAACATATGTGGGGTGAGGTGTATGAGCGTCTAGTCGATGATCAATGGCCACATAACCCCCATTTTTGTCGAAAATAGCCATGAACGACCATTTTCAAAAATACCGAAGGCTAACACCTACGGATTTTTGACCAAGAAATGGTTTCCACCAGAAATCCAAGAATGTGATCTATGGCAAGGAAACATATGTGGGGTGAGGTTTATGAGCCTCTGGTCGATGATCAATGGCCACAAAACCCCCATTTTTGTCGAAAATAGCCATGAATGACCATTTTCAATAATACCGAAGGCTAACACGTACGAGTTTTTAACCAAGAAATGGTTTCCACCAGAAATCCAAGAATGTAATCTATGGCAAGGAAACATATGTGGGGTGAGGTTTATGTGCCTCTAGTCGATGATAAATGGCCACACAACCCCCATTTTTTATGAAAATAGCCACAAGCGACCTTGAAAATAGCCATGAGCGACCATTTTCAATAATACTAGAGGCTAACACCTACGGATTTTAGACCAAGAAATGGTCTCCACCAGAAATCCAAGAATGTGATCTATGGCAAGGAAACATATGTGGGGTGAGGTGTATGAGCGTCTGGTCGATGATCAATGGCCACACAACCCCCATTTTTGTCGAAAATAGCCATGAACGACCATTTTGAATAATACCGAAGGCTAACACCTACGGATTTTTGACCAAGAAATGGTCTCCACCAGAAATCCAAGAATGTGATCTATGGCAAGGAAACATATGTGGGGTGAGGTGTATGAGCCTCTAGTCGATGATCAATGGCCACACAACCCCCATTTTTGTCGAAAATAGCCATGAATGACCATTTTCAAAAATACCAAAGGCTAACACGTACGGATTTTTGACCAAGAAATGGTGTCTACCAGAAATCCAAGAATGTGATCTATGGCAAGGAAACATATGTGGGGTGAGGTGTACGAGCCTCTGGTCAATGATCAATGGCCACACAACCCCCATTTTGCCGAAAATAGCCATGAACGACCATTTTCAATAATACCGAAGGCTAACACCTACGGATTTTTGACCAAGAAATGGTCTCCACCAGAAATCCAAGAATGTGATCTATGGCAAGGAAACATATGTGGGGTGAGGTGTATGAGCCTATGGTCGATGATCAATGGCCACACAACCCCCATTTTTGTCGAAAATAGCCATGAACGACCATTTTCAATAATATCGAAGGCTAACACGTACGAGTTTTTGACCAAGAAATGCTCTCCACCAGAAATCCAAGAATGTGATCTACGACAAGGAAACATATGTGGGGTGAGGTGTATGAGCCTCTGGTCTACGATCAATGGCCACACAACCCCCATTTTGCCGAAAATAGCCATGAATGACCATTTTCAATAATACCGAAGGCTAACACGTACGAGTTTTTAACCAAGAAATGGTTTCCACCAGAAATCCAAGAATGTAATCTATGGCAAGGAAACATATGTGGGGTGAGGTTTATGAGCCTCTAGTCGATGATAAATGGCCACACAACCCCCATTTTTTATGAAAATAGCCATGAGCGACCTTGAAAATAGCCATGAGCGACCATTTTCAATAATACTAGAGGCTAACACCTACGGATTTTAGACCAAGAAATGGTCTCCACCAGAAATCCAAGAATGTGATCTATGGCAAGGAAACATATGTGTAGTGAGGTGTATGAGCCTCTAGTCGATGATCAATGGCCACACAACCCCCATTTTTGTCGAAAATAGCCATGAATGACCATTTTCAATAATACCGAAGGCTAACAGCGACCATTTTCAATAATACTAGAGGCTAAGACCTACGGATTTTTGACCAAGAAATGGTCTCCACCAGAAATCCAAGAATGTGATCTATGGCAAGGAAACATATGTGGGGTGAGGTGTATGAGCCTCTGGTCGATGATCAATGGCCACACAACCCCCATTTTGCCGAAAATAGCCATGAATGACCATTTTCAATAATACCAAAGGCTAACACCTACGGATTTTTGACCAAGAAATGGTCTCCACCAGAAATCCAAGAATGTGATCTATGGCAAGGAAACATATGTGGGGTGAGGTGTACGAGCCTCTGGTCGATGATCAATGGCCACACCACCCCCATTTTGCCGAAAATAACCATGAGCGACGATTTTCAATAATATTAGAGGCTAAGACCTACGGATTTTTGACCAAGAAATGGTCTCCACCAGAAATCCAAGAATGTGATCTATGGCAAGGATACATATGTGGGGTGAGGTGTATGAGCCTCTGGTCGACGATCAATGGCCACACAACCCCCATTTTTGCTGAAAATAGCCATGAGCGACCATTTTCAATAATACTAGAGGCTAAGACCTACGGATTTTTGACCAAGAAATGGTCTCCACCAGAAATCCAAGAATGTGATCTACGACAAGGAAACATATGTGGGGTGAGGTGTATGAGCCTCTGGTCGACGATCAATGGCCACACAACCCCCATTTTGCCGAAAATAGCCATGAATGACCATTTTCAATAATACCGAAGGCTAACACGTACGAGTTTTTAACCAAGAAATGGTCTCCACCAGAAATCCAAGAATGTGATCTACGACAAGGAAACATATGTGGGGTGAGGTGTATGAGCCTCTGGTCGACGATCAATGGCCACACAACCCCCATTTTGCCGAAAATAGCCATGAACGACCATTTTCAATAATACCGAAGGCTAACACCTACGGATTTTTGACCAAGAAATGGTCTCCACCAGAAATCCAAGAATGTGATCTATGGCAAGGAAACATATGTGGGGTGAGGTGTATGAGCCTCTGGTCGATGATCAATGGCCACACAACCCCCATTTTTGTCGAAAATAGCCATGAACGACCATTTTCAATAATACCGAAGGCTAACACCTACGGATTTTTGACCAAGAAATGGTCTCCACCAGAAATCCAAGAATGTGATCTATGGCAAGGAAACATATGTGGGGTGAGGTTTATGAGCCTCTAGTCGATGATAAATGGCCACACAACCCCCATTTTTTATGAAAATAGCCATGAGCGACCTTGAAAATAGCCATGAGCGACCATTCTCAATAATACTAGAGGCTAACACCTACGGATTTTAGACCAAGAAATGGTCTCCACCTGAAATCCAAGAATGTGATCTATGGCAAGGAAACATATGTGGGGTGAGGTTTATGAGCCTCTAGTCGATGATAAATGGCCACACAACCCCCATTTTTGTCGAAAATAGCCATGAATGACCATTTTCAAAAATACCAAAGGCTAACACGTACGGATTTTTGACCAAGAAATGGTCTCCACCAGAAATCCAAGAATGTGATCTATGGCAAGGAAACATATGTGGGGTGAGGTGTACGAGCCTCTGGTCAATGATCAATGGCCACACAACCCCCATTTTGCCGAAAATAGCCATGAACGACCATTTTCAATAATACCGAAGGCTAACACGTACGAGTTTTTAACCAAGAAATGGTCTCCACCAGAAATCCAAGAATGTGATCTATGGCAAGGAAACATATGTGGGGTGAGGTTTATGAGCCTCTAGTCGATGATAAATGGCCACACAACCCCCATTTTTTATGAAAATAGCCATGAGCGACCATTTTCAATAATACTAGAGGCTAAGACCTACAGATTTTTGACCAAGAAATGGTCTCCACCAGAAATCCAAGAATGTGATCTATGGCAAGGAAACATATGTGGGGTGAGGTGTATGAGCCTCTGGTCGACGATCAATGGCCACACAACCCTAATTTTTGTCGAAAATAGCCATGAACGACCATTTTCAATGACACTGAAGGCTAACACCTACGGATTTTTGACCAAGAAATGGTCTCCACCATAAATCCAAGAATGTGATCTATGGCAAGGAAACATATGTGTAGTGAGGTGTATGAGCCTCTGGTCGAAGATCAATGGCCACACAACCCCCATTTTTGTCGAAAATAGCCATGAATGACCATTTTCAAAAATACCAAAGGCTAACACGTACGGATTTTTGACCAAGAAATGGTCTCCACCAGAAATCCAGGAATGTGATCTATGGAAAGGAAACATATGTGGGGTGAGGTGTACGAGCCTCTGGTCGATGATCAATGGCCACACAACCCCCATTTTGCCGAAAATAGCCATGAACGACCATTTTCAATAATACCGAAGGCTAACACGTACGAGTTTTTAACCAAGAAATGGTCTCCACCAGAAATCCAAGAATGTGATCTATGGCAAGGAAACATATGTGGGGTGAGGTGTATGAGCCTCTGGTCGATGATCAATGGCCACACAACCCCCATTTTTGTCGAAAATAGCCATGAACGACCATTTTCAATAATACCGAAGGCTAACACCTACGGATTTTTGACCAAGAAATGGTCTCCACCAAAAATCCAAGAATGTGATCTATGGCAAGGAAACATATGTGGGGTGAGGTTTATGAGCCTCTAGTCGATGATAAATGGCCACACAACCCCCATTTTTTATGAAAATAGCCATGAGCGACCTTGAAAATAGCCATGAGCGACCATTTTCAATAATACTAGAGGCTAACACCTACGGATTTTAGACCAAGAAATGGTCTCCACCTGAAATCCAAGAATGTGATCTATGGCAAGGAAACATATGTGGGGTGAGGTTTATGAGCCTCTAGTCGATGATAAATGGCCACACAACCCCCATTTTTGTCGAAAATAGCCATGAATGACCATTTTCAAAAATACCAAAGGCTAACACGTACGGATTTTTGACCAAGAAATGGTCTCCACCAGAAATCCAAGAATGTGATCTATGGCAAGGAAACATATGTGGGGTGAGGTGTACGAGCCTCTGGTCAATGATCAATGGCCACACAACCCCCATTTTGCCGAAAATAGCCATGAACGACCATTTTCAATAATACCGAAGGCTAACACGTACGAGTTTTTAACCAAGAAATGGTCTCCACCAGAAATCCAAGAATGTGATCTATGCCAAGGAAACATATGTGGGGTGAGGTTTATGAGCCTCTAGTCAATGATAAATGGCCACACAACCCCCATTTTTTATGAAAATAGCCATGAGCGACCATTTTCAATAATACTAGAGGCTAAGACCTACAGATTTTTGACCAAGAAATGGTCTCCACCAGAAATCCAAGAATGTGATCTATGGCAAGGAAACATATGTGGGGTGAGGTGTATGAGCCTCTGGTCGACGATCAATGGCCACACAACCCTAATTTTTGTCGAAAATAGCCATGAACGACCATTTTCAATGACACTGAAGGCTAACACCTACGGATTTTTGACCAAGAAATGGTCTCCACCATAAATCCAAGAATGTGATCTATGGCAAGGAAACATATGTGTAGTGAGGTGTATGAGCCTCTAGTCGAAAATCAATGGCCACACAACCCCCATTTTTGTCGAAAATAGCCATGAATGACCATTTTCAAAAATACCAAAGGCTAACACGTACGGATTTTTGACCAAGAAATGGTCTCCACCAGAAATCCAGGAATGTGATCTATGGAAAGGAAACATATGTGGGGTGAGGTGTACGAGCCTCTGGTCGATGATCAATGGCCACACAACCCCCATTTTGCCGAAAATAGCCATGAACGACCATTTTCAATAATACCGAAGGCTAACACGTACGAGTTTTTAACCAAGAAATGGTCTCCACCAGAAATCCAAGAATGTGATCTATGGCAAGGAAACATATGTGGGGTGAGGTTTATGAGCCTCTAGTCGATGATAAATGGCCACACAACCCCCATTTTTGTCGAAAATAGCCATGAGCGACCTTGAAAATAGCCATGAGCGACCATTTTCAATAATACTAGAGGCTAACACCTACGGATTTTAGACCAAGAAATGGTCTCCACCAGAAATCCAAGAATGTGATCTATGGCAAGGAAACATATGTGGGGTGAGGTGTATGAGCGTCAGGTCGATGATCAATGGCCACACAACCCCCATTTTTGTCGAAAATAGCCATGAACGACCATTTTCAATAATACCGAAGGCTAACACCTACGGATTTTTGACCAAGAAATGGTCTCCACCAGAAATCCAAGAATGTGATCTATGGCAAGGAAACATATGTGGGGTGAGGTGTATGAGCCTCTGGTCGACGATCAATGGCCACACAACCCTAATTTTTGTCGAAAATAGCCATGAACGACCATTTTCAATGACACTGAAGGCTAACACCTACGGATTTTTGACCAAGAAATGGTCTCCACCATAAATCCAAGAATGTGATCTATGGCAAGGAAACATATGTGTAGTGAGGTGTATGAGCCTCTGGTCGAAGATCAATGGCCACACAACCCCCATTTTTGTCGAAAATAGCCATGAATGACCATTTTCAAAAATACCAAAGGCTAACACCTACGGATTTTTGCCCAAGAAATGGTCTCCACCAGAAATCCAAGATTGTGATCTATGGCAAGGAAACATATGTGGGGTGAGGTGTATGAGCCTCTGGTCGACGATCAATGGCCACACAACCCTAATTTTTGTCGAAAATAGCCATGAACGACCATTTTCAATGACATTGAAGGCTAACACCTACGGATTTTTGACCAAGAAATGGTCTCCACCAGAAATTCAAGAATGTGATCTATGGCAAGGAAACATGTGTGGGGTGAGGTGTATGAGCCTCTGGTCGACGATCAATGGCCACACAACCCCCATTTTGCCGAAAATAGCCATGAATGACCATTTTCAATAATACCAAAGGCTAACACGTACGAGTTTTTAACCAAGAAATGGTCTCCACCAGAAATCCAAGAATGTGATCTATGGCAAGGAAACATATGTGGGGTGGGGTGTATGAGCCTCTGGTCGATGATCAATGGCCCCTCAACCCCCATTTTTGTCGAAAATAGCCATGAACGACCATTTTCAATAATATCGAAGGCTAACACCTACGGATTTTTGACCAAGAAATGGTCTCCACCAGAAATCCAAGAATGTGATCTATGACAAGGAAACATATGTGGGGTGAGGTGTATGAGCCTCTGGTCGATGATCAATGGCCACACAACCCCCATTTTGCCGAAAATAGCCATGAATGACCATTTTCAATAATACCGAAGGCTAACACGTACGAGTTTTTAACCAAGAAATGGTTTCCACCAGAAATCCAAGAATGTAATCTATGCCAAGGAAACATATGTGGGGTGAGGTTTATGAGCCTCTAGTCGATGATAAATGGCCACACAACCCCCATTTTTTATGAAAATAGCCATGAGCGACCTTGAAAATAGCCATGAGCGACCATTTTCAATAATACTAGAGGCTAACACCTACGGATTTTAGACCAAGAAATGGTCTCCACCAGAAATCCAAGAATGTGATCTATGGCAAGGAAACATATGTGGGGTGAGGTGTACGAGCGTCTGGTCGATGATCAATGGCCACACAACCCCCATTTTTGTCGAAAATAGCCATGAACGACCATTTTCAATAATACCGAAGGCTAACACCTACGGATTTTTGACCAAGAAATGGTCTCCACCAGAAATCCAAGAATGTGATCTATGGCAAGGAAACATATGTGGGGTGAGGTGTATGAGCCTCTGGTCGACGATCAATGGCCACACAACCCTAATTTTTGTCGAAAATAGCCATGAACGACCATTTTCAATGACACTGAAGGCTAACACCTACGGATTTTTGACCAAGAAATGGTCTCCACCATAAATCCAAGAATGTGATCTATGGCAAGGAAACATATGTGTAGTGAGGTGTATGAGCCTCTGGTCGAAGATCAATGGCCACACAACCCCCATTTTTGTCGAAAATAGCCATGAATGACCATTTTCAAAAATACCAAAGGCTAACACCTACGGATTTTTGCCCAAGAAATGGTCTCCACCAGAAATCCAAGATTGTGATCTATGGCAAGGAAACATATGTGGGGTGAGGTGTATGAGCCTCTGGTCGACGATCAATGGCCACACAACCCTAATTTTTGTCGAAAATAGCCATGAACGACCATTTTCAATGACATTGAAGGCTAACACCTACGGATTTTTGACCAAGAAATGGTCTCCACCAGAAATCCAAGAATGTGATCTATGGCAAGGAAACATGTGTGGGGTGAGGTGTATGAGCCTCTGGTCGACGATCAATGGCCACACAACCCCCATTTTGCCGAAAATAGCCATGAATGACCATTTTCAATAATACCAAAGGCTAACACGTACGAGTTTTTAACCAAGAAATGGTCTCCACCAGAAATCCAAGAATGTGATCTATGGCAAGGAAACATATGTGGGGTGGGGTGTATGAGCCTCTGGTCGATGATCAATGGCCACACAACCCCCATTTTTTATGAAAATAGCCATGAGCGACCTTGAAAATAGCCATGAGCGACCATTTTCAATAATACCAGAGGCTAACACCTACGGATTTTAGACCAAGAAATGGTCTCCACCAGAAATCCAAGAATGTGATCTATGGCAAGGAAACATATGTGGGGTGAGGTGTACGAGCGTCTGGTCGATGATCAATGGCCACACAACCCCCATTTTTGTCGAAAATAGCCATGAACGACCATTTTCAATAATACCGAAGGCTAACACCTACGGATTATTGACCAAGAAATGGTCTCCACCAGAAATCCAAGAATGTGATCTATGGCAAGGAAACATATGTGGGGTGAGGTGTATGAGCCTCTGGTCGACGATCAATGGCCACACAACCCTAATTTTTGTCGAAAATAGCCATGAACGACCATTTTCAATGACACTGAAGGCTAACACCTACGGATTTTTGACCAAGAAATGGTCTCCACCATAAATCCAAGAATGTGATCTATGGCAAGGAAACATATGTGTAGTGAGGTGTATGAGCCTCTGGTCGAAGATCAATGGCCACACAACCCCCATTTTTGTCGAAAATAGCCATGAATGACCATTTTCAAAAATACCAAAGGATAACACCTACGGATTTTTGCCCAAGAAATGGTCTCCACCAGAAATCCAAGATTGTGATCTATGGCAAGGAAACATATGTGGGGTGAGGTGTATGAGCCTCTGGTCGACGATCAATGGCCACACAACCCTAATTTTTGTCGAAAATAGCCATGAACGACCATTTTCAATGACATTGAAGGCTAACACCTACGGATTTTTGACCAAGAAATGGTCTCCACCAGAAATCCAAGAATGTGATCTATGGCAAGGAAACATGTGTGGGGTGAGGTGTATGAGCCTCTGGTCGACGATCAATGGCCACACAACCCCCATTTTGCCGAAAATAGCCATGAATGACCATTTTCAATAATACCAAAGGCTAACACGTACGAGTTTTTAACCAAGAAATGGTCTCCACCAGAAATCCAAGAATGTAATCTATGCCAAGGAAACATATGTGGGGTGAGGTTTATGAGCCTCTAGTCGATGATAAATGGCCACACAACCCCCATTTTTGTCGAAAATAGCCATGAACGACCATTTTCAATAATATCGAAGGCTAACACCTACGGATTTTTGACCAAGAAATGGTCTCCACCAGAAATCCAAGAATGTGATCTATGACAAGGAAACATATGTGGGGTGAGGTGTATGAGCCTCTGGTCGATGATCAATGGCCACACAACCCCTTTTGCCGAAAATAGCCATGAATGACCATTTTCAATAATATCGAAGGCTAACACCTACGGATTTTTGACCAAGAAATGGTCTCCACCAGAAATCCAAGAATGTGATCTATGGCAAGGAAACATGTGTGGGGTGAGGTGTATGAGCCTCTGGTCGACGATCAATGGCCACACAACCCCCATTTTGCCGAAAATAGCCATGAATGACCATTTTCAATAATACCAAAGGCTAACACGTACGAGTTTTTAACCAAGAAATGGTTTCCACCAGAAATCCAAGAATGAAATCTATGCCAAGGAAACATATGTGGGGTGAGGTTTATGAGCCTCTAGTCGATGATAAATGGCCACACAACCCCCATTTTTTATGAAAATAGCCATGAGCGACCTTGAAAATAGCCATGAGCGACCATTTTCAATAATACTAGAGGCTAACACCTACGGATTTTAGACCAAGAAATGGTCTCCACCAGAAATCCAAGAATGTGATCTATGGCAAGGAAACATATGTGGGGTGAGGTGTATGAGCGTCTGGTCGATGATCAATGGCCACACAACCCCCATTTTTGTCGAAAATAGCCATGAACGACCATTTTCAATAATACCGAAGGCTAACACCTACGGATTTTTGACCAAGAAATGGTCTAACCAGAAATCCAAGAATGTGATCTATGGAAAGGAAACATATGTGGGGTGAGGTGTATGAGCCTCTAGTCGATGATCAATGGCCACACAACCCCCATTTTTGTCGAAAATAGCCATGAACGACCATTTTCAATAATACCGAAGGCTAACACCTACTGATTTTTGACCAAGAAATGGTCTCCACCAGAAATCCAAGAATGTGATCTATGGCAAGGAAACATATGTGGGGTGAGGTGTACGAGCCTCTGGTCGTTGATCAATGGCCACACAACCCCCATTTTGCCGAAAATAGCCATGAATGACCATTTTCAATAATACCGAAGGCTAACACGTACGAGTTTTTAACCAAGAAATGGTTTCCACCAGAAATCCAAGAATGTAATCTATGGCAAGGAAACATATGTGGGGTGAGGTTTATGAGCCTCTAGTCGATGATAAATGGCCACACAACCCCCATTTTTTATGAAAATAGCCATGAGCGACCTTGAAAATAGCCATGAGCGACCATTTTCAATAATACTAGAGGCTAACACCTATGGATTTTAGACCAAGAAATGGTCACCACCAGAAATCCAAGAATGTGATCTATGGCAAGGAAACATATGTGGGGTGAGGTGTATGAGCGTCTGGTCGATGATCAATGGCCACACAACCCCCATTTTTGTCGAAAATAGCCATGAACGACCATTTTCAATAATATCGAAGGCTAACACCTATGGATTTTTGACCAAGAAATGGTCTCCACCATAAATCCAAGAATGTGATCTATGGCAAGGAAACATATGTGTAGTGAGGTGTATGAGCCTCTGGTCGAAGATCAATGGCCACACAACCCCCATTTTTGTCGAAAATAGCCTTGAATGACCATTTTCAAAAATACCAAAGGCTAACACGTACGAGTTTTTAACCAAGAAATGGTCTCCACCAGAAATCCAAGAAAGTGATCTATGGCAAGGAAACATATGTGGGGTGAGGTGTATGAGCGTCTGGTCGATGATCAATGGCCACACAACCCCCATTTTTGTCGAAAATAGCCATGAACGACCATTTTCAATAATACCGAAGGCTAACACCTACGGATTTTTGACCAAGAAATGGTCTCCACCAGAAATCCAAGAATGTGATCTATGGCAAGGAAACATATGTGGGGTGAGGTGTATGAGCCTCTGGTCGATGATCAATGGCCACACAACCCCCATTTTTGTCGAAAATAGCCATGAATGACCATTTACAATAATACCGAAGGCTAACACCTACGGATTTTTGACCAAGAAATGGTCTCCACCAGAAATCCAAGAATGTGATCTATGGCAAGGAAACATATGTGGGGTGAGGTGTATGAGCGTCTGGTCGATGATCAATGGCCACACAACCCCCATTTTTCCGAAAATAGCCATGAATGACCATTTTCAATAATACCAAAGGCTAACACGTACGAGTTTTTAACCAAGAAATGGTCTCCACTAGAAATCCAAGAATGTGATCTATGGCAAGGAAACATATGTGGGGTGAGGTGTATGAGCCTCTAGTCGATGATAAATGGCCACACAACCCCCATTTTTTATGAAAATAGCCATGAGCGACCTTGAAAATAGCCATGAGCGACCATTTTCAATAATACTAGAGGCTAACACCTACGGATTTTAGACCAAGAAATGGTCTCCACCAGAAATCCAAGAATGTGACCTATGGCAAGGAAACATATGTGGGGTGAGGTGTACGAGCGTCTGGTCGATGATCAATGGCCACACAACCCCCATTTTTGTTGAAAATAGCCATGAACGACCATTTTCAATAATACCGAAGGCTAACACCTACGGATTTTTGACCAAGAAATGGTCTCCACCAGAAATCAAAGAATGTGATCTATGGCAAGGAAACATATGTGGGGTGAGGTGTATGAGCCTCTAGTCGATGATCAATGGCCACACAACCCCCATTTTTGTCGAAAATAGCCATGAATGACCATTTTCAAAAATACCAAAGGCTAACACGTACGGATTTTTAACCAAGAAATGGTCTCCACCAGAAATCCAAGAATGTGATCTATGGCAAGGAAACATATGTGGGGTGAGGTGTACGAGCCTCTGGTCGATGATCAATGGCCACACAACCCCCATTTTGCCGAAAATAGCCATGAATGACCATTTTCAATAATACCGAAGGCTAACACGTACGAGTTTTTAACCAAGAAATGGTCTCCACCAGAAATCCAAGAATGTGATCTATGGCAAGGAAACATATGTGGGGTGAGGTGTATGAGCGTCTGGTCGATGATCAATGGCCACACAACCCCCATTTTTGTCGAAAATAGCCATGAACGACCATTTTCAATAATACTGAAGGCTAACACCTACAGATTTTTGACCAAGAAATGGTCTCCACCAGAAATCCAAGAATGTGATCTATGGCAAGGAAACATATGTGGGGTGAGGTGTATGAGCCTCTGGTCGACGATCAATGGCCACACAACCCTAATTTTTGTCGAAAATAGCCATGAACGACCATTTTCAATGACACTGAAGGCTAACACCTACGGATTTTTGACCAAGAAATGGTCTCCACCATAAATCCAAGAATGTGATCTATGGCAAGGAAACATATGTGTAGTGAGGTGTATGAGCCTCTGGTCGAAGATCAATGGCCACACAACCCCCATTTTTGTCGAAAATAGCCATGAGCGACCATTTTCAATAATACTAGAGGCTAAGACCTACGGATTTTTGACCAAGAAATGGTCTCCACCAGAAATCCAAGAATGTGATCTATGGCAAGGAAACATATGTGGGGTGAGGTGTATGAGCCTCTGGTCGATGATCAATGGCCACACAACCCCCATTTTTGTCGAAAATAGCCATGAATGACCATTTACAATAATACCGAAGGCTAACACCTACGGATTTTTGACCAAGAAATGGTCTCCACCAGAAATCCAAGAATGTGATCTATGGCAAGAAAACATATGTGGGGTGAGGTGTATGAGCGTCTGGTCGATGATCAATGGCCACACAACCCCCATTTTGCCGAAAATAGCCATGAATGACCATTTTCAATAGTACCAAAGGCTAACACGTACGAGTTTTTAACCAAGAAATGGTCTCCACCAGAAATCCAAGAATGTGATCTATGGCAAGGAAACATATGAGGGGTGAGGTGTACGAGCCTCTGGTCGACGATCAATGGCCACAGAACCCCCATTTTTTATGAAAATAGCCATGAGCGACCTTGAAAATAGCCATGAGCGACCATTTTCAATAATACTAGAGGCTAACACCTACAGATTTTAGACCAAGAAATGGTCTCCACCAGAAATCCAAGAATGTGATCTATGGCAAGGAAACATATGTGGGGTGAGGTGTATGAGCCTCTGGTCGATGATCAATGGCCACACAACCCCCATTTTTGTCGAAAATAGCCATGAACGACCATTTTCAATAATACCGAAGGCTAACACCTACGGATTTTTGACCAAGAAATGGTCTCCACCAGAAATCCAAGAGTGTGATCTATGGCAAGGAAACATATGTGGGGTGAGGTGTATGAGCGTCTGGTCGATGATCAATGGCCACACAACCCCCATTTTTGTCGAAAATAGCCATGAACGACCTTGAAAATAGCCATGAGCGACCATTTTCAATAATACTAGAGGCTAACACCTACGGATTTTAGACCAAGAAATGGTCTCCACCAGAAATCCAAGAATGTGATCTATGGCAAGGAAACATATGTGGGGTGAGGTGTATGAGCCTCTGGTCGATGATAAATGGCCACACAACCCCCATTTTGCCGAAAATAGCCATGAACGACCATTTTCAATAATACCGAAGGCTAACACGTTCGAGTTTTTAACCAAGAAATGGTCTCCACCAGAAATCCAAGAATGTGATCTATGGAAAGGAAACATATGTGGTGTGAGGTGTATGAGCCTCTGGTCGATGATCAATGGCCACACAACCCCCATTTTTGTCGAAAATAGCCATGAACGACCATTTTCAATAATATCGAAGGCTAACACCTACGGATTTTTGACCAAGAAATGGTCTCCACCAGAAATCCAAGAATGTGATCTACGACAAGGAAACATATGTGGGGTGAGGTGTATGAGCCTCTGGTCGACGATCAATGGCCACACAACCACCATTTTGCCGAAAATAGCCATGAATGACCATTTTCAATAATACCGAAGGCTAACACGTACGAGTTTTTAACCAAGAAATGGTTTCCACCAGAAATCCAAGAATGTAATCTATGGCAAGGAAACATATGTGGGGTGAGGTTTATGAGCCTCTAGTCGATGATAAATGGCCACACAACCCCCATTTTTTATGAAAATAGCCATGAGCGACCTTGGAAATAGCCATGAGCGACCATTTTCAATAATACTAGAGGCTAACACCTACGGATTTTAGACCAAGAAATGGTCTCCACCAGAAATCCAAGAATGTGATCCATGGCAAGGAAACATATGTGGGGTGAGGTGTATGAGCGTCTGGTCGATGATCAATGGCCACACAACCCCCATTTTTGTCGAAAATAGCCATGAACGACCATTTTCAATAATACCGAAGGCTAACACCTACGGATTTTTGACCAAGAAATGGTCTCCACCAGAAATCCAAGAATGTGATCTATGGCAAGGAAACATATGTGGGGTGAGGTGTATGAGCCTCTAGTCGATGATCAATGGCCACACAACCCCCATTTTTGTCGAAAATAGCCATGAATGACCATTTTCAAAAATACCAAAGGCTAACACGTACGGATTTTTAACCAAGAAATGGTCTCCACCAGAAATCCAAGAATGTGATCTATGGCAAGGAAACATATGTGGGGTGAGGTGTACGAGCCTCTGGTCGATGATCAATGGCCACACAACCCCCATTTTGCCGAAAATAGCCATGAGCGACCATTTTCAATAATATTAGAGGCTAAGACCTACGGATTTTTGACCAAGAAATGGTCTCCACCAGAAATCCAAGAATGTGATCTATGGCAAGGAAACATATGTGGGGTGAGGTGTATGAGCCTCTGGTCGATGATCAATGGCCACACAACCCCCATTTTTGTCGAAAATAGCCATGAACGACCATTTTCAATGACACTGAAGGCTAACACCTACGGATTTTTGACCAAGAAATGGTCTCCACCATAAATCCAAGAATGTGATCTATGGCAAGGAAACATATGTGTAGTGAGGTGTATGAGCCTCTGGTCGAAGATCAATGGCCACACAACCCCCATTTTTGTCGAAAATAGCCATGAATGACCATTTTCAAAAATACCAAAGGCTAACACATTCGGATTTTTGCCCAAGAAATGGTCTCCACCAGAAATCCAAGAATGTGATATATGGCAAGGAAACATATGTGGGGTGAGGTGTATGAGCCTCTGGTCGACGATCAATGGCCACACAACCCCCATTTTTGTCGAAAATAGCCATGAACGACCATTTTCAATAATACCGAAGGCTAACACCTACGGATTTTTGACCAAGAAATGGTCTCCACCAGAAATCCAAGAATGTGATCTATGGCAAGGAAACATATGTGGGATGAGGTGTATGAGCCTCTAGTCAATGATCAATGGCCACACAACCCCCATTTTTGTCGAAAATAGCCATGAACGACCATTTTCAATAATATCGAAGGCTAACACCTAAGAATTTTTGACCAAGAAATGGTCTCCACCAGAAATCCAAGAATGTGATCTACGACAAGGAAACATATGTGGGGTGAGGTGTATGAGCCTCTGGTCGACGATCAATGGCCACACAACCCCCATTTTGCCGAAATTAGCCATGAATGACCATTTTCAATAATACCGAAGGCTAACACGTACGAGTTTTTAACCAAGAAATGGTTTCCACCAGAAATCCAAGAATGTAATCTATGGCAAGGAAACATATGTGGGGTGAGGTTTATGAGCCTCTAGTAGATGATAAATGGCCACACAACCCCCATTTTTTATGAAAATAGCCATGAGCGACCTTGAAAATAGCCATGAGCGACCATTTTCAATAATACTAGAGGCTAACACCTACGGATTTTAGACCAAGAAATGGTCTCCACCAGAAATCCAAGAATGTGATCTATGGCAAGGACACATATGTGGGGTGAGGTGTATGAGCGTCTGGTCGATGATCAATGGCCACACAACCCCCATTTTTGTCGAAAATAGCCATGAACGACCATTTTCAATAATACCGAAGGCTAACACCTACGGATTTTTGACCAAGAAATGGTCTCCACCAGAAATCCAAGAATGTGATCTATGGCAAGGAAACATATGTGGGGTGAGGTGTATGAGCCTCTAGTCGATGATCAATGGCCACACAACCCCCATTTTTGTCGAAAATAGCCATGAATGACCATTTTCAAAAATACCAAAGCCTAACACGTACGGATTTTTAACCAAGAAATGGTCTCCACCAGAAATCCAAGAATGTGATCTATGGCAAGGAAACATATGTGGGGTGAGGTGTACGAGCCTCTGGTCGATGATCAATGGCCACACAACCCCCATTTTGCCGAAAATAGCCATGAGCGACCATATTCAATAATATTAGAGGCTAAGACCTACGGATTTTTGACCAAGAAATGGTCTCCACCAAAAATCCAAGAATGTGATCTATGGCAAGGAAACATATGTGGGGTGAGGTGTATGAGCCTCTGGTCGATGATCAATGGCCACACAACCCCCATTTTTGTCGAAAATAGCCATGAACGACCATTTTCAATGACACTGAAGGCTAACACCTACGGATTTTTGACCAAGAAATGGTCTCCACCATAAATCCAAGAATGTGATCTATGGCAAGGAAACATATGTGTAGTGAGGTGTATGAGCCTCTGGTCGAAGATCAATGGCCAGACAACCCCCATTTTTGTCGAAAATAGCCATGAATGACCATTTTCAAAAATACCAAAGGCTAACACATTCGGATTTTTGCCCAAGAAATGGTCTCCACCAGAAATCCAAGAATGTGATCTATGGCAAGGAAACATATGTGGGGTGAGGTGTATGAGCATCTGGTCGACGATCAATGGCCACACAACCCCCATTTTTGTCGAAAATAGCCATGAACGACCATTTTCAATAATACCGAAGGCTAACACCTACGGATTTTTGACCAAGAAATGGTCTCCACCAGAAATCCAAGAATGTGATCTATGGCAAGGAAACATATGTGGGATGAGGTGTATGAGCCTCTAGTCAATGATCAATGGCCACACAACCCCCATTTTTGTCGAAAATAGCCATGAACGACCATTTTCAATAATATCGAAGGCTAACACCTAAGAATTTTTGACCAAGAAATGGTCTCCACCAGAAATCCAAGAATGTGATCTACGACAAGGAAACATATGTGGGGTGAGGTGTATGAGCCTCTGGTCGACGATCAATGGCCACACAACCCCCATTTTGCCGAAAATAGCCATGAATGACCATTTTCAATAATACCGAAGGCTAACACGTACGAGTTTTTAACCAAGAAATGGTTTCCACCAGAAATCCAAGAATGTAATCTATGGTGTGATCTATGGCAAGGAAACATATGTGGGGTGAGGTGTATGAGCCTCTGGTCGACGATCAATGGCCACACAACCCTAATTTTTGTCGAAAATAGCCATGAACGACCATTTTCAATAATACCGAAGAATAACACGTATGGATTTTCGACCAAGAAATGGTCTCCACCAGAAATCCGATAATGTGATCTATGGCAAGGAAACATATGTGAGGTGAGGTGTACGAGCCTCTGGTCGATGATCAATGGCCACACAACCCCCATTTTTGTCAAAAATAGCCATGAACGACCATTTTCAATAATACCGAAGGCTAACACCTACGGATTTTTTACCAAGAAATGGTCTGCACCATAAATCCAAGAATGTGATCTATGGCAAGTAAACATATGTGCAGTGAGGTGTATGAGCCTCTGGTCGAATATCAATGGCCACACAACCCCCATTTTTGTCGAAAATAGCAATGAACGACCATTTTCAATAGTACCGAAGGCTAACACATTCCGATTTTTGACCAAGAAATGGTCTCCACCAGAAATCAAAGAATGTGATCTATGGCAAGAAAACATATGTGGGGTGAGGTTTACGAGCCTCTGGTCGATGATCAATGGCCACACAACCCCCATTTTTGTCGAAAATATCCATGAATGACCATTTTCAATAATACCGAAGGCTAACACCTACGGATTTTTGACCAAGAAATGGTCTCCACCAGAAATCCAAGAATGTGATCTATGGCAAGGAAACATATGTGGGGTGAGGTGTATGAGCCTCTAGTCGATGATCAATGGCCACACAACCCCCATTTTTGTCGAAAATAGCCATGAATGACCATTTTCAAAAATACCAAAGCCTAACACGTACGGATTTTTAACCAAGAAATGGTCTCCACCAGAAATCCAAGAATGTGATCTATGGCAAGGAAACATATGTGGGGTGAGGTGTACGAGCCTCTGGTCGATGATCAATGGCCACACAACCCCCATTTTGCCGAAAATAGCCATGAGCGACCATATTCAATAATATTAGAGGCTAAGACCTACGGATTTTTGACCAAGAAATGGTCTCCACCAAAAATCCAAGAATGTGATCTATGGCAAGGAAACATATGTGGGGTGAGGTGTATGAGCCTCTGGTCGATGATCAATGGCCACACAACCCCCATTTTTGTCGAAAATAGCCATGAACGACCATTTTCAATGACACTGAAGGCTAACACCTACGGATTTTTGACCAAGAAATGGTCTCCACCATAAATCCAAGAATGTGATCTATGGCAAGGAAACATATGTGTAGTGAGGTGTATGAGCCTCTGGTCGAAGATCAATGGCCAGACAACCCCCATTTTTGTCGAAAATAGCCATGAATGACCATTTTCAAAAATACCAAAGGCTAACACATTCGGATTTTTGCCCAAGAAATGGTCTCCACCAGAAATCCAAGAATGTGATCTATGGCAAGGAAACATATGTGGGGTGAGGTGTATGAGCCTCTGGTCGACGATCAATGGCCACACAACCCCCATTTTTGTCGAAAATAGCCATGAACGACCATTTTCAGTAATACCGAAGGCTAACACCTACGGATTTTTGACCAAGAAATGGTCTCCACCAGAAATCCAAGAATGTGATCTATGGCAAGGAAACATATGTGGGGTGAGGTGTATGAGCCTCTAGTCGATGATCAATGGCCACACAACCCCCATTTTTGTCGAAAATAGCCATGAATGACCATTTTCAAAAATACCAAAGGCTAACACGTACGGATTTTTAACCAAGAAATGGTCTCCACCAGAAATCCAAGAATGTGATCTATGGCAAGGAAACATATGTGGGGTGAGGTGTACGAGCCTCTGGTCGATGATCAATGGCCACACAACCCCCATTTTGCCGAAAATAGCCATGAATGACCATTTTCAATAATACCGAAGGCTAACACGTACGAGTTTTTAACCAAGAAATGGTTTCCACCAGAAATCCAAGAATGTAATCTATGGTGTGATCTATGGCAAGGAAACATATGTGGGGTGAGGTGTATGAGCCTCTGGTCGACGATCAATGGCCACACAACCCTAATTTTTGTCGAAAATAGCCATGAACGACCATTTTCAATAATACCGAAGAATAACACGTATGGATTTTCGACCAAGAAATGGTCTCCACCAGAAATCCGATAATGTGATCTATGGCAAGGAAACATATGTGAGGTGAGGTGTACGAGCCTCTGGTCGATGATCAATGGCCACACAACCCCCATTTTTGTCAAAAATAGCCATGAACGACCATTTTCAATAATACCGAAGGCTAACACCTACGGATTTTTGACCAAGAAATGGTCTGCACCATAAATCCAAGAATGTGATCTATGGCAAGTAAACATATGTGCAGTGAGGTGTATGAGCCTCTGGTCGAATATCAATGGCCACACAACCCCCATTTTTGTCGAAAATAGCAATGAACGACCATTTTCAATAGTACCGAAGGCTAACACATTCCGATTTTTGACCAAGAAATGGTCTCCACCAGAAATCAAAGAATGTGATCTATGGCAAGAAAACATATGTGGGGTGAGGTTTACGAGCCTCTGGTCGATGATCAATGGCCACACAACCCCCATTTTTGTCGAAAATATCCATGAATGACCATTTTCAATAATACCGAAGGCTAACACCTATGGATTTTTGACCAAGAAATGGTCTCCACCAGAAATCCAAGAATGTGATCTATGGCAAGGAAACATATGTGGGGTGAGGTGTATGAGCCTCTAGTCGATGATCAATGGCCACACAACCCCCATTTTTGTCGAAAATAGCCATGAATGACCATTTTCAAAAATACCAAAGGCTAACACGTACGGATTTTTAACCAAGAAATGGTCTCCACCAGAAATCCAAGAATGTGATCTATGGCAAGGAAACATATGTGGGGTGAGGTGTACGAGCCTCTGGTCGATGATCAATGGCCACACAACCCCCATTTTGCCGAAAATAGCCATGAATGACCATTTTCAATAATACCGAAGGCTAACACGTACGAGTTTTTAACCAAGAAATGGTTTCCACCAGAAATCCAAGAATGTAATCTATGGTGTGATCTATGGCAAGGAAACATATGTGGGGTGAGGTGTATGAGCCTCTGGTCGACGATCAATGGCCACACAACCCTAATTTTTGTCGAAAATAGCCATGAACGACCATTTTCAATAATACCGAAGGCTAACACGTATGGATTTTCGACCAAGAAATGGTCTCCACCAGAAATCCGATAATGTGATCTATGGCAAGGAAACATATGTGAGGTGAGGTGTACGAGCCTCTGGTCGATGATCAATGGCCACACAACCCGGATTTTTGTCAAAAATAGCCAAGAACGACCATTTTCAATAATACCGAAGGCTAACACCTACGGATTTTTGACCAAGAAATGGTCTGCACCATAAATCCAAGAATGTGATCTATGGCAAGTAAACATATGTGCAGTGAGGTGTATGAGCCTCTGGTCGAATATCAATGGCCACACAACCCCCATTTTTGTCGAAAATAGCAATGAACGACCATTTTCAATAGTACCGAAGGCTAACACATTCCGATTTTTGACCAAGAAATGGTCTCCACCAGAAATCAAAGAATGTGATCTATGGCAAGAAAACATATGTGGGGTGAGGTTTACGAGCCTCTGGTCGATGATCAATGGCCACACAACCCCCATTTTTGTCGAAAATATCCATGAATGACCATTTTCAATAATACCGAAGGCTAACACCTACGGATTTTTGACCAAGAAATGGTCTCCACCAGAAATCCAAGAATGTGATCTATGGCAAGGAAACATATGTGGGGTGAGGTGTACGAGCCTCTGGTCGATGATCAATGGCCACACAACCCCCATTTTGCCGAAAATAGCCTTGAACGACCATTTTCAATAATACCGAAGGCTAACACGTACGAGTTTTTAACCAAGAAATGGTCTCCACCAGAAATCCAAGAATGTGATATATGGCAAGGAAACAGTGATCTATGGCAAGGAAACATATGTGGGGTGAGGTGTATGAGCGTCTGGTCGATAATCAATGGCCACACAACCCCCATTTTTGTCGAAAATAGCCATGAATGACCATTTTCAATAATACCGAAGGCTAACACCTACGGATTTTTGACCAAGAAATGGTCTCCACCAGAAATCCAAGAATGTGATCTATGGCAAGGAAACATATGTGGGGTGAGGTGTACGAGCCTCTGGTCGATGATCAATGGCCACACAACCCCCATTTTGCCGAAAATAGCCATGAACGACCATTTTCAATAATACCGAAGGCTAACACCTACTAATTTTTGACCAAGAAATGGTCTCCACCATAAATCCAAGAATGTGATCTATGGCAAGGAAACATATGTGTAGTGAGGTGTATGAGCATCTGGACGATGATCAATGGCCACACAACCCCCATTTTTGTCGAAAATAGCCATGAACGACCCTTTTCAAAAATACCGAAGGCTAACACCTACGGATTTTTGACCAAGAAATGGTCTCCACCAGAAATCCAAGAATGTGATCTATGGCAAGGAAACATATGTGGGGTGAGGTGTATGAGCCTCTGGTCGACGATCAATGGCCACACAACCCTAATTTTTGTCGAAAATAGCCATGAACGACCATTTTCAATGACACTGAAGGCTAACACCTACGGATTTTTGACCAAGAAATGGTCTCCACCAAAAATCCAAGAATGTGATCTATGGCAAGGAAACATATGTGGAGACCATTTCTTCGGTACTATCGATGATAAATGGCCACACAACCCCCATTTTTTATGAAAATAGCCATGAGCGACCTTGAAAATAGCCATGAGCGACCATTTTCAATAATACTAGAGGCTAACACCTACGGATTTTAGACCAAGAAATGGTCTCCTCATCGACCAGAGGCTCATACACCTCACCCACATATGTTTCCTTGTCGTAGATCACATTCTTGGATTTCTGGTGGAGACCATTTCTTGGTCAAAAATCCGTAGGTGTTAGCCTTCGGTATTATTGAAAATGGTCGTTCATGGCTATTTTCGGCAAAAATGGGGGTTGTGTGGCCATTGATCATCGACCAGAGGCTCATACACCTCACCCCACATATGTTTCCTTACCATAGATCACATTCTTGGATTTCTGGTGGAGACCATTTATTGGTCAAAAATCCGTAGGTGTTAGCCTTCGGTATTATTGAAAATGGTCATTCATGGCTATTTTCGACAAAAATGGGGGTTGTGTGGCCATTGATCATCGACCAGAGGCTCATACACCTCACCCCACATATGTTTCCTTGCCATAGATCACATTCTTAGATTTCTGGTGGAGACCATTTCTTGGTCAAAAATCCATAGGTCTTAGCCTCTAATATTATTGAAAATGGTCGCTCATGGCTATTTTCATAAAAAATGGGGGTTGTGTGGCCATTTATCATCGACTAGAGGCTCATAAACCTCACCCCACATATGTTTCCTTGCCATAGATTACATTCTTGGATTTCTGGTGGAGACCATTTCTTGGTTAAAAATCCGTAGGTGTTAGCCTTCAGCCTCTGGTCGATGATCAATGGCCACACAACCCCCATTTTTGTCGAAAATAGCCATGAGCGACCATTTTCAATAAAACCGAAGGCTAACACCTACGGATTTTTGACCAAGAAATGGTCTCCACCAGAAATCCAAGAATGTGATCTATGGCAAGGAAACATATGGGGTGAGGTGTATGAGCGTCTGGTCGATGATCAATGGCCACACAACCCCCATTTTTGTCGAAAATAGCCATGAACGACCATTTTCAATAATACCGAAGGCTAACACCTACGGATTTTTGACCAAGAAATGGTCTCCACCAGAAATCCAAGAATGTGATCTATGGCAATGAAACATATGTGGGGTGAGGTGTATGAGCCTCTGGTCGATGATCAATGGCCACACAACCCCCATTTTTGTCGAAAATAGCCATGAATGACCATTTTCAATAATACCGAAGGCTAACACGTACGAGTTTTTAACCAAGAAATGGCATGAATGACCATTTTCAATAATACCGAAGGCTAACACCTACGGATTTTTGACCAAGAAATGGTCTCCACCAGAAATCCAAGAATGTGATCTATGGCAAGGAAACATATGTGGGGTGAGGTGTACGAGCCTCTGGTCGATGATCAATGGCCACACAACCCCCATTTTGCCGAAAATAGCCATGAACGACCATTTTCAATAATACCGAAGGCTAACACGTACGAGTTTTTGACCAAGAAATGGTCTCCACCAGAAATCCAAGAATGTGATCTATGGCAAGGAAACATATGTGGGGTGAGGTTTATGAGCCTCTAGTCGATGATCAATGGCCACACAACCCCCATTTTTTATGAAAATAGCCATGAGCGACCTTGAAAATAGCCATGAGCGACCATTTTCAATAATACCGAAGGCTAACACGTACGGATTTTTGACCAAGAAATGGTTTCCACCAGAAATCCAAGAATGTAATCTATGGCAAGGAAACATATGTGGGGTGAGGTTTATGAGCCTCTAGTCGATGATAAATGGCCACACAACCCCCATTTTTTATGAAAATAGCCATGAGCGACCTT
>NW_023366921.1:0-69529 GCF_902167145.1 Zea mays
GCTCATACACCTCACCCCACATTTGTTTCCTTGCCATAGATCACATTCTTGGATTTCTGGTGGAGACCATTTCTTGGTCTAAAATCCGTAGGTGTTAGCCTTCTAGTATTATTGAAAATGGTCGCTCATGGCTATTTTCAAGGTCGCTCATGGCTATTTTCATAAAAAATGGGGGTTGTGTGGCCATTTATCATCGACTAGAGGCTCATAAACCTCACCCCACATATGTTTCCTTGCCATAGATTACATTCTTGGATTTCTGGTGGAAACCATTTCTTGGTTAAAAACGCGTACGTGTTAGCCTTCGGTATTATTGAAAATGGTCATTCATGGCTATTTTCGGCAAAATGGGGGTTGTGTGGCCATTGATCGTCGACCAGAGGCTCATACACCTCACCCCACATATGTTTCCTTGTCGTAGATCACATTCTTGGATTTCTGGTGGAGACCATTTCTTGGTCAAAAAACCGTAGGTGTTAGCCTTCGATATTATTGAAAATGGTCGTTCATGGCTATTTTCGACAAAAATGGGGGTTGTGTGGCCATTGATCATCGACCAGAGGCTCATACACCTCACCCCACATATGTTTCCTTGCCATAGATCACATTCTTGGATTTCTGGTGGAGACCATTTCTTGGTCAAAAACTCGTACGTGTTAGCCTTCGGTATTATTGAAAATGGTCGTTCATGGCTATTTTCGGCAAAATGGGGGTTCTGTGGCCATTGATCATCGACCAGAGGCTCGTACACCTCACCCCACATATGTTTCCTTGCCATAGATCACATTCTTGGATTTCTGGTGGAGACCATTTCTTGGTCAAAATCCGTAGGTGTTAGCCTTCGGTATTATTGAAAATGGTCGTTCATGGCTATTTTCGGCAAAATGGGGGTTCTGTGGCCATTGATCATCGACCAGAGGCTCGTACACCTCACCCCACATATGTTTCCTTGCCATAGATCACATTCTTGGATTTCTGGTGGAGACCATTTCTTGGTCAAAAATCCGTAGGTGTTAGCCTTCGGTATTATTGAAAATGGTCGTTCATGGCTATTTTCGACAAAAATGGGGGTTGTGTGGCCATTGATCATCGACCAGAGGCTCATACACCTCACCCCACATATGTTCCTCGCCTATAGATCACATTCTTGATTTCTGGTGGAGACCATTTCTTGGTCAAAAATCCGTAGGTCTTAGCCTCTAATATTATTGAAAATGGTCGCTCATGGCTATTTTCGGCAAAATGGGGGTTCTGTGGCCATTGATCGTCGACCAGAGGCTCATACACCTCACCCCACATATGTTTCCTTGTCGTAGATCACATTCTTGGATTTCTGGTGGAGACCATTTCTTGGTCAAAAATCCGTAGGTGTTAGCCTTCGATATTATTGAAAATGGTCGTTCATGGCTATTTTCGACAAAAATGGGGGTTGTGTGGCCATTGATCATCGACCAGAGGCTCATACACCTCACCCCACATATGTTTCCTTGCCATAGATCACATTCTTGGATTTCTGGTGGAGACCATTTCTTGGTCAAAAATCTGTAGGTGTTAGCCTTCGGTATTATTGAAAATGGTCGTTCATGGCTATTTTCGACAAAAATGGGGGTTGTGTGGCCATTGATCATCGACCAGACGCTCATACACCTCACCCCACATATGTTTCCTTGCCATAGATCACATTCTTGGATTTCTGGTGGAGACCATTTCTTGGTCTAAAATCCGTAGGTGTTAGCCTCTAGTATTATTGAAAATGGTCGCTCATGGCTATTTCAAGGTCGCTCATGGCTATTTTCATAAAAAATGGGGGTTGTGTGGCCATTTTCATCGACTAGAGGTTCATAAACCTCACCCCACATATGTTTCCTTGCCATAGATCACATTCTTGGATTTCTGGTGGAGACCATTTCTTGGTCAAAAATCCGTACGTGTTAGCCTTTGGTATTTTTGAAAATGGTCGTTCATGGCTTGGTCGATGATCAATGGCCACACAACCCCCATTTTTTATGAAAATAGCCATGAGCGACCATTTTCAATAATACTAGAGGCTAAGACCTACGGATTTTTGACCAAGAAATGGTCTCCACCAGAAATCCAAGAATGTGATCTATGGCAAGGAAACATATGTGGGGTGAGGTGTATGAGCCTCTCGTCGATGATCAATGGCCACACAACCCCCATTTTTGTCGAAAATAGCCATGAATGACCATTTACAATAATACCGAAGGCTAACACCTACGGATTTTTGACCAAGAAATGGTCTCCACCAGAAATCCAAGAATGTGATCTATGGCAAGGAAACATATGTGGGGTGAGGTGTATGAGCCTATGGTCGATGATCAATGGCCACACAACCCCCATTTTTGTCGAAAATAGCCATGAACGACCATTTTCAATAATATCGAAGGCTAACACCTACGGATTTTTGACCAAGAAATGGTCTCCACCAGAAATCCAAGAATGTGATCTACGACAAGGAAACATATGTGGGGTGAGGTGTATGAGCCTCTGGTCGACGATCAATGGCCACACAACCCCCATTTTGCCGAAAATAGCCATGAATGACCATTTTCAATAATACCGAAGGCTAACACGTACGAGTTTTTAACCAAGAAATGGTTTCCACCAGAAATCCAAGAATGTAATCTATGGCAAGGAAACATATGTGGGGTGAGGTTTATGAGCCTCTAGTCGATGATAAATGGCCACACAACCCCCATTTTTTATGAAAATAGCCATGAGCGACCTTGAAAATAGCCATGAGCGACCATTTTCAATAATACTAGAGGCTAACACCTACGGATTTTAGACCAAGAAATGGTCTCCACCAGAAATCCAAGAATGTGATCTATGGCAAGGAAACATATGTGGGGTGAGGTGTATGAGCGTCTGGTCGATGATCAATGGCCACACAACCCCCATTTTTGTCGAAAATAGCCATGAACGACCATTTTCAATAATACCGAAGGCTAACACCTACGGATTTTTGACCAAGAAATGGTCTCCACCAGAAATCCAAGAATGTGATCTATGGCAAGGAAACATATGTGGGGTGAGATTTATGAGCCTCTAGTCGATGATAAATGGCCACACAACCCCCATTTTTTTATGAAAATAGCCATTGAGCGACCATTTTCAATAATATTAGAGGCTAAGACCTACGGATTTTTGACCAAGAAATGGTCTCCACCAGAAATCCAAGAATGTGATCTATGGCAAGGAAACATATGTGGGGTGAGGTGTATGAGCCTCTGGTCGATGATCAATGGCCACACAACCCCCATTTTTGTCGAAAATAGCCATGAACGACCATTTTCAATAATATCGAAGGCTAACACCTACGGATTTTTGACCAAGAAATGGTCTCCACCAGAAATCCAAGAATGTGATCTATGGCAAGGAAACATATGTGGGGTGAGGTGTACGAGCCTCTGGTCGATGATCAATGGCCACACAACCCCCAATTTTTATGAAAATAGCCATGAGAGACCATTTTCAATAATACTAGAGGCTAAGACCTACGGATTTTTGACCAAGAAATGGTCTCCACCAGAAATCCAAGAATGTGATCTATGGCAAGGAAACATATGTGGGGTGAGGTGTATGAGCCTCTGGTCGATGATCAATGGCCACACAACCCCCATTTTTGTCGAAAATAGCCATGAATGACCATTTACAATAATACCGAAGGCTAACACCTACGGATTTTTGACCAAGAAATGGTCTCCACCAGAAATCCAAGAATGTGATCTATGGCAAGGAAACATATGTGGGGTGAGGTGTATGAGCCTCTAGTCGATGATCAATGGCCACACAACCCCCATTTTTGTCGAAAATAGCCATGAATGACCATTTTCAAAAATACCAAAGGCTAACACGTACGGATTTTTTGACCAAGAAATGGTCTCCACCAGAAATCCAAGAATGTGATCTATGGCAAGGAAACATATGTGGGGTGAGGTGTATGAGCCTCTGGTCGATTGATCAATTGCCACACAACCCCCATTTTGTCGAAAATAGCCATGAACGACCATTTTCAATAATACCGAAGGCTAACACCTACGGATTTTTGACCAAGAAATGGTCTCCACCAGAAATCCAAGAATGTGATCTACGACAAGGAAACATATGTGGGGTGAGGTGTATGAGCCTCTGGTCGACGATCAATGGCCACACAACCCCCATTTTGCCGAAAATAGCCATGAATGACCATTTTCAATAATACCGAAGGCTAACACGTACGAGTTTTTAACCAAGAAATGGTTTCCACCAGAAATCCAAGAATGTAATCTATGGCAAGGAAACATATGTGGGGTGAGGTCTATGAGCCTCTAGTCGATGATAAATGGCCACACAACCCCCATTTTTTATGAAAATAGCCATGAGCGACCTTGAAAATAGCCATGAGCGACCATTTTCAATAATACTAGAGGCTAACACCTACGGATTTTAGACCAAGAAATGGTCTCCTACCAGAAATCCTAGAATGTGATCTATTGCAAGGAAACATATGGGGGGTGAGGTGGACGAGCCTCATGGTCGATGATCAATGGCCACACAACCCCCATTTTTGTCGAAAATAGCCATGAACGATCATTTACAATAATACCGAAGGCTAACACCTACGGATTTTTGACCAAGAAATGGTCTCCACCAGAAATCCAAGAATGTGATCTATGGCAAGGAAACATATGTGGGGTGAGGTTTATGAGCCTCTAGTCGATGATAAATGGCCACACAACCCCCATTTTTTATGAAAATAGCCATGAGCGACCTTGAAAATAGCCATGAGCGACCATTTTCAATAATACTAGAGGCTAACACCTACGGATTTTAGACCAAGAAATGGTCTCCACCAGAAATCCAAGAATGTGATCTATGGCAAGGAAACATATGTGGGGTGAGGTGTATGAGCGTCTGGTCGATGATCAATGGCCACACAACCCCCATTTTTGTCGAAAATAGCCATGAACGACCATTTTCAATAATACCGAAGGCTAACACCTACGGATTTTTGACCAAGAAATGGTCTCCACCAGAAATCCAAGAATGTGATCTATGGCAAGGAAACATATGTGGGGTGAGGTGTATGAGCCTCTGGTCGATGATCATTGGCCACACAACCCCCATTTTTGTCGAAAATAGCCATGAACGACCATTTTCAATAATATCGAAGGCTAACACCTACGGATTTTTGACCAAGAAATGGTCTCCACCAGAAATCCAAGAATGTGATCTACGACAAGGAAACATATGTGGGGTGAGGTGTATGAGCCTCTGGTCGACGATCAATGGCCACACAACCCCCATTTTGCCGAAAATAGCCATGAATGACCATTTTTCAATAATATCGAAGGCTAACACCTACGGATTTTTGACCAAGAAATGGTCTCCACCAGAAATCCAAGAATGTGATCTACGACAAGGAAACATATGTGGGGTGAGGTGTATGAGCCTCTGGTCGACGATCAATGGCCACACAACCCCCATTTTGCCGAAAATAGCCATGAATGACCATTTTCAATAATACCGAAGGCTAACACGTACGAGTTTTTAACCAAGAAATGGTTTCCACCAGAAATCCAAGAATGTAATCTATGGCAAGGAAACATATGTGGGGTGAGGTGTATGAGCCTCTAGTCGATGATAAATGGCCACACAACCCCCATTTTTTATGAAAATAGCCATGAGCGACCTTGAAAATAGCCATGAGCGACCATTTTCAATAATACTAGAGGCTAACACCTACGGATTTTGGACCAAGAAAGGTCTCCACCAGAAATCCAAGAATGTGATCTATGGCAAGGAAACATATGTGGGGTGAGGTGTATGAGCGTCTGGTCGATGATCAATGGCCACACAACCCCCATTTTTGTCGAAAATAGCCATGAACGACCATTTTCAATAATACCGAAGGCTAACACCTACGGATTTTTGACCAAGAAATGGTCTCCACCAGAAATCCAAGAATGTGATCTATGGCAAGGAAACATATGTGGGGTGAGGTGTATGAGCCTCTAGTCGATGATCAATGGCCACACAACCCCCATTTTTGTCGAAAAATAGCCATGAATGACCATTTTCAAAAATACCAAAGGCTAACACGTACGGATTTTTGACCAAGAAATGGTCTCCACCAGAAATCCAAGAATGTGATCTATGGCAAGGAAACATATGTGGGGTGAGGTGTACGAGCCTCTGGTCGATGATCAATGGCCCACACAACCCCCATTTTTGTCGAAATAGCCATGAATGACCATTTTCAATAATACCGAAGGCTAACACGTACGAGTTTTTAACCAAGAAATGGTTTCCACCAGAAATCCAAGAATGTAATCTATGGCAAGGAAACATATGTGGGGTGAGGTGTATGAGCCTCTGGTCGATGATCAATGGCCACACAGCCCCCATTTTTTATGAAAATAGCCATGAGCGACCATTTTCAATAATACTAGAGGCTAAGACCTACGGATTTTTAACCAAGAAATGGTCTCCACCAGAAATCCAAGAATGTGATCTACGACAAGGAAACATATGTGGGGCTGAGGTGTATGAGCGTCTGGTCGACGATCAATGGCCACACAACCCCCATTTTTGTCGAAAATAGCCATGAACGACCATTTTCAATAATACCAAAGGCTAACACCTACGGATTTTTTGACCAAGAAATGGTCGGGGTGAGGTTTACGAGCCTCTGGTCGATGATCAATGGCCACACAACCCCATTTTTTTATGAAAATAGCCATGAGCGACCTTGAAAATAGCCATGAGCGACCATTTTCAATAATACTAGAGGCTAACACCTACGGATTTTAGACCAAGAAATGGTTTCACCAGAATTCCAAGAATGTGATCTATGGCAAGGAAACATATGTGGGGTGAGGTGTATGAGCCTCTGGTCGACGATCAATGGCCCACACAACCCCCATTTTGCCGAAAATAGCCATGAATGACCATTTTCAATAATATCCGAAGGCTAACACCTACGGATTTTTGACCAAGAAATGGTCTCCACCAGAAATCCAAGAATGTGATCTATGGCAAGGAAACATATGTGGGGTGAGGTGTATGAGCCTCTGGTCGACGATCAATGGCCACACAACCCTAATTTTTTGTCGAAAATAGCCATGAACGACCATTTTCAATGACACTGAAGGCTACACACTTACGGATTTTTGACCAAGAAATGATCTCCACCATAAATCCAAGAATGTGATCTATGGCAAGGAAACATATGTGTAGTGAGGTGTATGAGCCTCTGGTCGAAGATCAATGGCCACACAACCCCCATTTTTGTTCGAAAATAGCCATGAATGACCATTTTCAAAAATACCAAAGGCTAACACATTCGGATTTTTGCCCAAGAAATGGTCTCCACCAGAAATCCAAGAATGTGATCTATGGCAAGGAAACATATGTGGGGTGAGGTGTACGAGCCTCTGGTCGATGATCAATTGCCACAGATCCCCCCATTTTTGCCGAAAATAGCCATGAACGACCATTTTCAATAATACCGAAGGCTAACACCTACGGATTTTTAGCCAAGAAATGGTCTCCACCATAAATCCAAGAATGTAATCTATGGCAAGGAAACATATGTGGGGTGAGGTGTATGAGCGTCTGGTCGACGATCAATGGCCACAAAACCCCCATTTTTGTCGAAAATAGCCATGAACGACCATTTTCAATAATACTCGAAGGCTAACACCTACGGATTTTTGACCAAGAAATGGTCTCCACCATAAATCCAAGAATGTGATCTATGGCAAGGAAACATATGTGGGGTGAGGTGTATGAGCGTCTGGTCGATGATCAATGGCCACACAACCCCCATTTTTGTCGAAAATAGCCATGAACGACTATTTTCAATAATATCGAAGGCTAACACGTACGAGTTTTTAACCAAGAAATGGTTTCCACCAGAAATCCAAGAATGTAATCTATGGCAAGGAAACATATGTGGGGTGAGGTTTATGAGCCTCTGGTCGATGATAAATGGCCACACAACCCCAATTTTTTATGAAAATAGCCATGAGCGACCTTGAAAATAGCCATGAGCGACCATTTTTCAATAATACTAGAGGCTAACACCTACGGATTTTAGACCAAGAAAATGGTCTCCACCAGAAATCCAAGAATGTGATCTATGGCAAGGAAACATATGTGGGGTGAGGTGTATGAGCGTCTGGTCGATGATCAATGGCCACAGAACCCCCATTTTGCGAAAATAGCCATGAACGACCATTTTCAATAATACCGAAGGCTTAACACGTAGGATTTTTGACCAAGAAATGGTCTCCACCAGAAATCCAAGAATGTGATCTATGGCAAGGAAACATATTGTGGGGTGAGGTGTATGAGCCTCTGGTCGATGATCAATGGCCACACAACCCCCATTTTTGTCGAAAATCAGCCATGAACGACCATTTTCAATAATATCGAAGGCTGAACTGGGGGTTGTGTGGCCATTGATCGTCGACCAGAGGCTCATACACCTCACCCCACATATGTTTCCTTGTCCGTAGATCACATTCTTGGATTTTCTAGTGGAGACCATTTCTTGGTCAAAAATCCGTAGGTGTTAGCCTTCGATATTATTGAAAATGGTCGATCATGGCTATTTTCGACAAAAAATGGGGGTTGTGTGGCCATTGATCATCGACCAGGAGGCTCATACACCCTCACCCCACATATGTTTCCTTGCCATAGATCACATTTCTTGGATTTCTGGTGGAGACCATTTCTTGGTCAATATTGAAAATGGTCGTTCATGGCTATTTTCGACAAAAAATGGGGGTTGTGTGGCCATTGATCATCGACCAGACGCTCATACACCTCACCCCACATATGTTTCCTTGCCATAGATCACATTCTTGGATTTTCTGGTGGAGACCATTTCTTGGTCTAAAATCCGTAGGTGTTAGCCTCTAGTATTATTGAAAATGGTCATTCATGGCTATTTTCGACAAAAATTAGGGTTGTGTGGCCATTGATCATCGACCAGAGGCTCATACACCTCACCCCACATATGTTTCCTTGCCATAGATCACATTCTTGGATTTCTGGTGGAAACCATTTCTTGGTTAAAAACTCGTACTGTGTTAGCCTTCGGTATTATTGAAAATGGTCATTCATGGCTATTTTCGGCAAAATGTGGGTTGTGTGGCCATTGATCGTCGACCAGAGGCTCATACACCTCACCCCACATATGTTTCCTTGTCGTAGATCACATTCTTGGATTTCTGGTGGAGACCATTTCTTGTCAAAAATCCGTAGGTGTTAGCCTTCGATATTATTGAAAATGGTCGTTCATGGCTATTTTCGACAAAAATGGGGTTGTGTGGCCATTGATCATCGACCAGACGCTCATACACCTCACCCCACATATGTTTCCTTGCCATAGATCACATTCTTGGATTTCTGGTGGAGACCATTTCTTGGTACAAAAATCTGTACGTGTTAGCCTTTGGTATTTTTTAAAATGGTCATTAATGGCTATTTTCGACAAAAATAGGGGTTGTGTGGCCATGATCATCGACTAGAGGCTCATACACCTCACCCCACATATGTTTCCTTGCCATAGATCACATTCTTGGATTTCTGTGGAGACCATTTCTTGGTCAAAAATCCGTAGGTGTTAGCCTTCGGTATTATTGAAAATGGTCGTTCATGGCTATTTTCGGCAAAATGGGGGTTGTGTGGCCATTGATCGTCGGACCATGAGGCTTCATACACCTCACCCCACATATGTTTCCTTGTCGTAGATCACATTCTTGGATTTCGGGTGGAGACCATTTCTTGGTAAAAAAATCGTAGGTGTTAGCCTTCGGTATTATTGAAAATGGTCGTTTCATGGCTATTTTTCGGCAAAATGGGGGTTGTGTGGCCATTGATCATCGACCAGAGGCTCATACACCTCACCCACATATGTTTCCTTGTCGTAGATCACATTCTTGGATTTCTGGTGGAGACCATTTCTTGGTCAAAAATCCGTAGGTGTTAGCCTTCGATATTATTGAAAATGGTCGTTCATGGCTATTTTCGACAAAAATGGGGGTTGTGTGGCCATTGATCATCGACCAGACGCTCATACACCTCACCCCACATATGTTTCCTTGCCATAGCTCACATTCTTGGATTTCTGGTGGAGACATTTCTTGGTCAAAATCGTACGTGTTAGCCTTGGTATTTTTTAAAATGGTCAATTATGGCTATTTTTCGACAAAAATAGGGGTTGTGTGGCCATTGATCATCGACTAGAGGCTCATACACCTCACCCCACATATGTTTCCCTTGCCATAGATCACATTCTTGGATTTCTGGTGGAGACCATTTCTTGGTCAAAAATCGTAGGTGTTAGCCTTCGGTATTATTGAAAATGGTCGTTCATGGCTATTTTCGACAAAAATGGGGGTTGTGTGGCCATTGATCGATCGACCAGAGGGCTCATACACCTCACCCACATATGTTTCCTTGTCCATAGATCACATTCTTGGATTTCTGGTGGAGACCATTTCTTGGTAAAAATCCGTAGGTGTTAGCCTTCGGTATTATTGAAAATGGTCGTTCATGGCTATTTTCGACAAAAATGGGGGTCTGTGTGGCCATTGATCATCGACCAGACGCTCATACACCTCACCCCCACATATGTTTCCTTGCCATAGATCGCATTCTTGGATTTTCTGGTGGAGACCATTTCCTTGGTCAAAAATCCGTACGTGTTACCCTTTGGTATGATTGAAAATGGAGGTTGGTGTGACCATTGATCATCGACCAGAGGCTCATACACCTCACCCCACATATGTTTCCTTGTCGTAGAATCACATTCTTGGATTTCTGGTGGAGACCATTTCTTGGTCAAAAATCCGTAGGGTTAGCCTTCGATATTATTGAAAATAGTCGTTCATGGCTATTTTCGACAAAAATGGGGGTTGTGTGGCCATTGATCATCGACTAGAGGCCTCATATCACCTTCACCCCCACATAATGTTTCCTTGCCATAGATCACATTCTTGGATTTCTGGTGGAGACCATTTCTTGGTCAAAAATCCGTAGTGTGTTAGCCTTCGGTATTATTGAAAATGGTCGTTCATGGCTATTTTCGACAAAAATGGGGGTTGTGTGGCCATTGATCATCGACCAGACGCTCATACACCTCACTACACATATGTTTCCTTGCCATAGATCACATTCCTTGGATTTATGGTGGAGACCATTTCTTGGTCAAAAATTCCGTAGGTGTTAGCCTTCGGTATTATTGAAAATGGTCGTTCATGGCTATTTTCGACAAAATGGGGGTTGTGTGGCAATTGATCATCGACCAGAGGCTCATACACCTCACCCCACATATGGTTTCCTTGCCATAGATCACATTCTTGGATTTCTGGTGGAGACCATTTCTTGGGCAAAAATCCGAATGTGTTAGCCTTTGGTATTTTTGAAAATGGTCATTCATGGCTATTTTCGACAAAAATGGGGGTTGTGTGGCCATTGATCTTCGACCAGAGGCTCATACACCTCACTACACATATGTTTCCTTGCCATAGATCACATTCTTGGATTTATGGTGGAGACCATTTCTTGGTCAAAAATCCGTAGGTGTTAGCCTTCTAGTGTCATTGAAAATGGTCGTTCATGGCTATTTTCGACAAAATTAGGGTTGTGTGGCCATTGATCGTCGACCAGAGGCTCATACCACCTCACCCCACATATGTTTCCTTGCCATAGATCACATTCTTGGATTTCTGGTGGAGACCATTTCTTGGTCAAAAATCCGTAGGTTGTTAGCCTTCGGTATTATTGAAAATGGTCATTCATGGCTATTTTCGGCAAAATGGGGGTTGTGTGGCCATTGATCGTCGACCAGAGGCTCATACACCTCACCCCACATATGTTTGCTTGCCATAGATCACATTCTTGGATTTCTGGTGGAAACCATTTCTTGGTCTACAATCCGTAGGTGTTAGCCTCTAGTATTATTGAATATGGTCGCTCATGGCTATTTTCAAGGTCGCTCATGGATATTTTCATAAAAAATGGGGGTTGTGTGGCCATTGATCACTGACCAGAGGCTCGTAAACCTCACCCCGACCATTTATTGGTCAAAAATCCGTAGGTGTTAGCCTTTGGTATTATTGAAAATGGTCGTTCATGGCTATTTTCGACAAAAATGGGGGTTGTGTGGCCATTGATCGTCGACCAGACGCTCATACACCTCACCCCACATATGTTTCCTTGTCGTAGATCACATTCTTGGATTTCTGGTGGAGACCATTTCTTGGTTAAATATCCGTAGGTCTTAGCCTCTAGTATTATTGAAAATGGTCGCTCATGGCTATTTTCATAAAAAATGGGGGCTGTGTGGCCATTGATCATCGACCAGAGGCTCATACACCTCACCCCACATATGTTTCCTTGCCATAGATTACATTCTTGGATTTCTGGTGGAAACCATTTCTTGGTTAAAAACTCGTACGTGTTAGCCTTCGGTTTATTGAAAATGGTCATTCATGGCTATTTTCGACAAAAATGGGGGTTGTGTGGCCATTGATCATCGACCAGAGGCTCATACACCTCACCCCACATATGTTTCCTTGCCATAGATCACATTCTTGGATTTCTGGTGGAGACCATTTCTTGGTCAAAATCCGTACGTGTTAGCCTTTGGTATTTTTGAAAATGGTCATTCATGGCTATTTTCGACAAAAATGGGGGTTGTGTGGCCATTGATCATCGACCTAGAGGCTCATACACCTCACCCCACATATGTTTCCTTGCCATAGATCACATTCTTGGATTTCTGGTGGAGACCATTTCTTGGTCAAAAATCCGTAGGTGTTAGCCTTCGGTATTATTGAAAATGGTCGTTCATGGCTATTTTCGACAAAATGGGGGTTGTGTGGCCATTGATCATCGACCAGACGCTCATACACCTCACCCCAACAGTATGTTTCCTTGCCATAGATCACATTCTTGGATTTCTGGTGGAGACCTTTTCTTGGTCCAAAATCCGTAGGTGTTAGCCTCTAGTATTATTGAAAATGGTCGCTCATGGCTATTTTCAAGGTCGCTCATGGCTATTTTCATAAAAAATGGGGGTTGTGTGGCCATTTATCATCGACTAGAGGCTCATAAACCTCACCCCACATATGTTTCCTTGCCATAGATTACATTCTTGGATTTTCTGGTGGAAACCATTTCTTGGTTAAAAACTCGTACGTGTTAGCCTTCGGTATTATTGAAAATGGTCATTCATGGCTATTTTCGGCAAAATGGGGGTTGTGTGGCCATTGATCGTCGACCAGAGGCTCATACACCTCACCCACATATGTTTCCTTGTCGTAGATCACATTCTTGGATTTCTGGTGGAGACCATTTCTTGGTCAAAAATCCGTAGGTGTTAGCCTTCGATATTATGAAAATGGTCCATTCATGGCTATTTTCGACAAAATGGGGTTGTGTGGCCATTGATCATCGACCAGAGGCTCATACACCTCACCCCACATATGTTTCCTTGCCATAGATCACATTCTTGGATTTCTGGTGGAGACCATTTCTTGGTCAAAAATCCGTACGTGTTAGCCTTTCGGTATTATTTGAAAATGGTCATTCATGGCTATTTTCGACAAAAATGGGGGTTGTGTGGCCATGATCATCGACAGAGGCTCATACACCTCACCCCACATATTGTTCTTGCCATAGATCACATTCTTGGATTTCTGGTGGAGACCATTTCTTGGTCAAAAATCCGTAGGTGTTAGCTTCGGTATTATTTGAAAATGGTCATTCATGGCTATTTTCGACAAACATGGGGGTTGTGTTGGCCATTGATCATCGACCAGAGGCTCATACACCTCACCCCACATATGTTTCCTTGCCATAGATCACATTCTTGGATTTCTGGTGGAGACCATTTCTTGGTCAAAAATCCGTAGGTCTTAGCTCTAGTATTATTGAAAATGGTCTCTCATGGCTATCTTTCATAAAAAATTGGGGGTTGTGTGGCCATTGATCATCCGACCAGAGGCTCATACACCTCACCCCACATATGTTTCCTTGCCATAGATCACATTCTTGGATTTCTGGTGGAGACCATTTCTGGTCAAAAATCCGTAGGTGTTAGCCTTCGATATTATTGAAAATGGTCGTTCATGGCTATTTTCGACAAAAATGGGGTTGTGTGGCCATTGATCATCGACCAGAGGCTCATACACCTCACCCCCACATATGTTTCCTTGCCATAGATCACATTCTTGATTTTTGGTGGAGACCATTTCTTGGTCAAAATCCGTAGGTCTTAGCCTCTAATATTATTGAAAATGGTCGCTCATGGCTATTTTCATAAAAAATGGGGTTGTGTGGCCATTTATCATCGACTAGAGGCTCATAAATCTCACCCCACATATGTTTTCCTTGCATAGATCACATTCTTGGATTTCTGGTGGAGACCATTTCTTGGTCAAAAATCCGTAGGTGTTAGCCTTCGGTATTATTGAAAATGGTCGTTCATGGCTATTTTCGACAAAAAATGGGGGTTGTGTGGCCATTGATCATCGACCAGACGCTCATACACCTCACCCCACATATGTTTCCTTGCCATAGATCACATTCTTAGATTTCTGGTGGAGACCATTTCTTGGTCTAAAATCCGTAGGTGTTAGCCTCTAGTATTATTGAAAATGGTCGCTCATGGCTATTTTCAAGGTCGCTCATGGCTATTTTCATAAAAAATGGGGGTTGTGTGGCCATTTATCATCGACTAGAGGCTCATAGACCTCACCCCACATATGTTCCTTGCCATAGATTACATTCTTGGATTTCTGGTGGAAACCATTTCTTGGTTAAAAACTCGTACGTGTTAGCCTTCGGTATTATTGAAAATGGTCATTCATGGCTATTTTCGGCAAAATGGGGGTTGTGTGGCCATTGATCGTCGACCAGAGGCTCATACACCTCACCCCACATATGTTTCCTTGTCGTAGATCACATTCTTGGATTTCTGGTGGAGACCATTTCTTGGTCAAAATCCGTAGGTGTTAGCCTTCGAGTATTATTGAAAATGGTCGTTCATGGCTATTTTCGACAAAAATGGGGTTGTGTGGCCATTGATCATCGACCAGAGGCTCATACACCTCACCCCACATATGTTTCCTTGCCATAGATCACATTCTTGGATTTCTGGTGGAGACCATTTCTTGGTCAAAAATCCGTAGGTGTTAGCCTTGGTATTATTGAAAATGGTCATTCATGGCTATTTTCGACAAAAATGGGGGTTGTGTGGCCATTGATCATCGACTAGAGGCTCATACACCTCACCCCACATATGTTTCCTTGCCATAGATCACATTCTTGGATTTCTGGTGGAGACCATTTCTTGGTCAAAAATCCGTAGGTGTTAGCCTTCGGTATTATTGTAAATGGTCATTCATGGCTATTTCGACAAAAAATGGGGGTTGTGTGGCCATTGATCATCGACCAGAGGCTCATACACCTCACCCCACATATGTTTCCTTGCCATAGATCACATTCTTGGATTTCTGGTGGAGGACCATTTCTTGGTCAAAAATCGTAGGTCCTTAGCCTCTAGTATTATTGAAAATGGTCTCTCATGGCTATTTTCATAAAAAATTGGGGTTGTGTGGCCATTGATCATCGACCAGACGCTCATACACCTCACCCCACATATGTTTCCTTGCCATAGATCACATTCTTGGATTCTGGTGGAGACCATTTCTTGGTCAAAAATCCGTAGGTGTTAGCCTTCGATATTATTGAAAATGGTCGTTCATGGCTATTTTCGACAAAAATGGGGGTTGTGTGGCCATTGATCATCGACCAGAGGCTCATACACCTCACCCACATATGTTTCCTTGCCATAGATCACATTCTTGGATTTCTGGTGGAGACCATTTCTTGGTCAAAAATCCGTAGGTCTTAGCCTCTAATATTATTGAAAATGGTCGCTCATGGCTATTTTCATAAAAAATGGGGGTTGTGTGGCCATTTATCATCGACTAGAGGCTCATAAATCTCACCCCACATATGTTTCCTTGCCATAGATCACATTCTTGGATTTCTGGTGGAGACCATTTCTTGGTCAAAAATCCGTAGGTGTTAGCCTTCGGTATTATTGAAAATGGTCGTTCATGGCTATTTTCGACAAAAATGGGGTGTTGTGTGGCCATTGATCATCGACAGACGCTCATACACCTCACCCCACATATGTTTCCTTGCCATAGATCACATTCTTAGATTTTGGTGGAGACCATTTCTTGGTCTAAAATCCGTAGGTGTTAGCCTCTAGTATTATTGAAAATGGTCGCTCATGGCTATTTTCAAGGTCGCTCATGGCTATTTTCATAAAAATGGGGGTTGTGTGGCCATTTATCATCGACTAGAGGCTCATAAACCTCACCCCACATATGTTTCCTTGCATAGATTACATTCTTGGATTTCTGGTGGAAACCATTTCTTGGTTAAAAACTCGTACGTGTTAGCCTTCGGTATTATTGAAAATGGTCATTCATGGCTATTTTCGGCAAAATGGGGGTTGTGTGGCCATTGATCGTCGACCAGAGGCTCATACACCTCACCCCACATATGTTTCCTTGTCGTAGATCACATTCTTGGATTTCTGGTGGAGACCATTTCTTGGTCAAAAATCCGTAGGTGTTAGCCTTCGATATTATTGAAAATGGTCGTTCATGGGCTATTTTCGACAAAAATGGGGGTTGTGTGGCCATTGATCATCGACCATAAGGCTCATACACCTCACCCCACATATGTTTCCTTGCCATAGATCACATTCTTGGATTTCTGGTGGAGACCATTTCTTGGTCAAAAATCCGTAGGTGTTAGCCTTCGGTATTATTGTAAATGGTCATTCATGGCTATTTTCGACAAAAATGGGGGTTGTGTGGCCATTGATCATCGACGAGAGGCTCATACACCTCACCCCCATATGTTTCCTTGCCATGATCACATTCTTGGATTTCTGGTGGAGACCATTTCTTGGTCAAAAATCCGTAGGTCTTAGCCTCTAGTATTATTGAAAATGGTCGCTCATGGCTATTTTCATAAAAATGGGGGTTGTGTGGCCATTGATCATCGACCAAGCCATGAACGACCATTTTCAAAAATACCAAAGGCTAACACGTACGGATTTTTTGACCAAGAAATGGTCTCCACCAGAAATCCAAGAATGTGATCTATGGCAAGGAAACATATGTGGGGTGAGGTTTATGAACCTCTAGTCGATGAAAATGGCCACACAACCCCCATTTTTTATGAAAATAGCCATGAGCGACCTTGAAAATAGCCATGAGCGACCATTTTCAATAATACTAGAGGCTAACACCTACGGATTTTAGACCAAGAAATGGTCCCCACCAGAAATCCAAGAATGTGATCTATGGCAAGGAAACATATGTGGGGTGAGGTGTATGAGCCTCTGGTCGATGATCAATGGCCACACAACCCCCATTTTTGTCGAAAATAGCCATGAACGACCATTTTCAAAAATATCGTAGCTAACACCTACGGATTTTTGACCAAGAAATGGTCTCCACCAGAAATCCAAGAATGTGATCTACGACAAGGAAACATATGTGGGGTGAGGTGTATGAGCCTCTGGTCGACGATCAATGGCCACAGAACCCCCATTTTGCCGAAAATAGCCATGAGCGACCATTTTCAATAATATTAGAGGCTAAGACCTACGGATTTTTGACCAAGAATGGTCTCCACCAGAAATCCAAGAATGTGATCTATGGCGAGGAAACATATGTGGGGTGAGGTGTATGAGCGTCTGGTCGATGATCAATGGCCACACAACCCCATTTTTGTCGAAAATAGCCATGAACGACCATTTTCAATAATACCGAAGGCTAACACCTACGATTTTTGACCAAGAAATGGTCTCCACCAGAAATCCAAGAATGTGATCTATGGCAAGGAAACATATGTGGGGTGAGGTGTATGAGCCTCTGGTCGATGATCAATGGCCACACAACCCCCATTTTTGTCGAAAATAGCCATGAACGACCATTTTCAAAAATATCGTAGGCTAACACCTACAGATTTTTGACCAAGAAATGGTCTCCACCAGAAATCCAAGAATGTGATCTACGACAAGGAAACATATGTGGGGTGAGGTGTATGAGCCTCTGGTCGACGATCAATGGCCACAGAACCCCCATTTTGCCGAAAATAGCCATGAGCGACCATTTTCAATAAATTAGAGGCTAAGACCTACGGATTTTTGACCAAGAAATGGTCTCCACCAGAAATCCAAGAATGTGATCTATGGCGAGGAAACATATGTGGGGTGAGGTGTATGAGCCTCTGGTCGATGATCAATGGCCACACAACCCCCATTTTTGTCGAAAATAGCCATGAACGACCATTTTCAATAATACCGAAGGCTAACACCTACGGATTTTTGACCAAGAAATGGTCTCCACCAGAAATCCAAGAATGTGATCTATGGCAAGGAAACATATGTGGGGTGAGGTGTACGAGCCTCTGGTCGATGATCAATGGCCACAGAACCCCCATTTTTGCCGAAAATAGCCATGAACGACCATTTTCAATAATACCGAAGGCTAACACCTACGGATTTTTGACCAAGAATGGTCTCCACCAGAAATCCAAGAATGTGATCTATGGCAAGGAAACATATGTGGGGTGAGGTGTACGAGCCTCTGGTCGATGATCAATGGCCCACAGAACCCCATTTTGCGAAAATAGCCATGAACGACCATTTTCAATAATACCGAAGGCTAACACGTACGAGTTTTTTGACCAAGAAATGGTCTCCACTAGAAATCCAAGAATGTGATCTATGGCAAGGTAACATATGTGGGGTGAGGTGTATGAGCCTCTGGTCGATGATCAATGGCCACACAACCCCATTTTTGTCGAAAATAGCCATGAACGACCATTTTCAATAATACTGAAGGCTAACACGTACGCGTTTTTAACCAAGAAATGGTTTCCACTAGAAATCCAAGAATGTAATCTATGGCAAGGAAACATATGTGGGGTGAGGTTTTATGAGCCTCTAGTCGATGATAAATGGCCACACAACCCCCATTTTTTATGAAAATAGCCATGAGCGACCTTGAAAATAGCCATGAGCGACCATTTTCAATAATACTAGAGGCTAACACCTACGGAATTTAGACCAAGAAATGGTCTCCACCAGAATCCAAGAATGTGATCTATGGCAAGGAAACAAATGTGGGGTGAGGTGTATGAGCGTCTGGTCGATGATCAATGGCCACACAACCCCCATTTTTGTCGAAAATAGCCATGAACGACCATTTTCAATAATACCGAAGGCTAACACCTACGGATTTTTGACCAAGAAATGGTCTCCACCAGAAATCCAAGAATGTGATCTATGGCAAGGAAACATATGTGGGGTGAGGTGTATGAGCCTCTAGTCGATGATCAATGGCCACACAACCCCCATTTTTGTCGAAAATAGCCATGAATGACCATTTTCAAAAATACCAAAGGCTAACACGTATGGATTTTTGACCAAGAAATGGTCTCCACCAGGAATCCAAGAATGTGATCTATGGCAAGGAAACATATGTGGGGTGAGGTGTATGATCCTCTGGTCGGTGATCAATGGCCACACAACCCCATTTTGCCGAAAATAGCCATGAACGACCATTTTCAATAATACCGAAGGCTAACACGTACGAGTTTTTAACCAAGAAATGGTCTCCACCAGAAATCCAAGAATGTGATCTATGGCAAGGAAACATATGTGGGGTGAGGTTTATGAGCCTCTAGGTGATGATAAATGGCCACACAACCCCATTTTTTATGAAAATGGCCATGAGCGACCATTTTCAATAATACTAGAGGCTAAGACCTACGGATTTTAGACCAAGAAATGGTCTCCACCAGAAATCCAAGAATGTGATCTATGGCAAGGAAACATATGTGGGGTGAGGTGTATGAGCATCTGGTCGATGATCAATGGCCACACACCCCATTTTTGTCGAAAATAGCCATGAACGACCATTTTCAATAATACCGAAGGCTAACACCTACGGATTTTTGACCAAGAAATGGTCTCCACCAGAAATCCAAGAATGTGATCTATGGCAAGGAAACATATGTGGGGTGAGGTGTATGAGCCTCTAGTCGATGATCAATGGCCACACAACCCCCATTTTTGTCAAAAATAGCCATGAACGACCATTTTCAATAATACCGAAGGCTAACACCTACGGATTTTTGACCAAGAAATGGTCTCCACCAGAAATCCAAGAATGTGATCTATGGCAAGGAAACATATGTTGGGTGAGGTGTATGAGCCTCTGGTCGATGATCAATGGCCACACAACCCCCATTTGCCGAAAATAGCCATGAATGACCATTTTCATAATACCGAAGGCTAACACGTACGAGTTTTTAACCAAGAAATGGTTTCCACCAGAAATCCAAGAATGTAATCTATGGCAAGGAAACATATGTGGGGTGAGGTTTATGAGCCTCTAGTCGATGATAAATGGCCACACAACCCCCATTTTTTATGAAAATAGCCATGAGCGACCTTGAAAATAGCCATGAGCGACCATTTTCAATAATACTAGAGGCTAACACCTACGGATTTTAGACCAAGAAATGGTCTCCACCAGAAACCAAGAATGTGATCTATGGCAAGGAAACATATGTGGGGTGAGGTGTATGAGCGTCTGGTCGATGATCAATGGCCACACAACCCCCATTTTTGTCGAAAATAGCCATGAACGACCATTTTCAATAATACCGAAGGCTAACACCTACGGATTTTTGACCAAGAAATGTCTGCACCAGAAATCCAAGAATGTGATCTATGGCAAGGAAACATATGTGGGGTGAGGTGTATGAAGCCTCTAGTCGATGATCAATGGCCACACAACCCCCATTTTTGTCGAAAATAGCCATGAATGACCATTTTCAAAAATACCAAAGGCTAAACACGTACGGATTTTTAACCAAGAAATGGTCTCCACCAGAAATCCAAGAATGTGATCTATGGCAAGGAAAATATGTGGGGTGAGGTGTTACGAGCCTCTGGTTGATGATCAATGGCCACACAACCCCATTTTGCCGAAAATAGCCAGGAATGACCATTTTCAATAATACCGAAGGCTAACACGTACGAGTTTTTAACCAAGAAATGGTTTCCACCAGAAATCCAAGAATGTAATCTATGGCAAGGAAACATATGTGGGGTGAGGTTTATGAGCCTCTAGTCGATGATAAATGGCCACACAACCCCCATTTTTTATGAAAATAGCCATGAGCGACCTTGAAAATAGCCATGAGCGACCATTTTCAATAATACTAGAGGCTAACACCTACGGATTTTAGAACAAGAAATGGTCTCCACCAGAAATCCAAGAATGTGATCTATGGCAAGGAAACATATGTGGGGTGAGGTATACGAGCGTCTGGTCGATGATCAATGGCCACACAACCCCCATTTTTGTCGAAAATAGCCATGAACGACCATTTTCAATAATACCGAAGGCTAACACCTACGGATTTTTGACCAAGAAATGGTCTCCACCAGAAATCCAAGAATGTGATCTATGGCAAGGAAACATATGTGGGGTGAGGTGTATGAGCCTCTGGTCGACGATCAATGGCCACACAACCCTAATTTTTGTCGAAAATAGCCATGAACGACCATTTTCAATGACACTGAAGGCTAACACCTACGGATTTTTGACCAAGAAATGGTCTCCACCATAAATCCAATAATGTGATCTATGGCAAGGAAACATATGTGTAGTGAGGTGTATGAGCCTCTGGTCGAAGATCAATGGCCACACAACCCCCATTTTAGTCGAAAATAGCCATGAATGACCATTTTCAAAATACCAAAGGCTAACACGTACGGATTTTTGACCAAGAAATGGTCTCCACCAGAAATCCAAGAATGTGATCTATGGCAAGGAAACATATGTGGGGTGAGGTGTACGAGCTTCTGGTCGATAATGAATGGTCACACAACCCCCATTTTGCCGAAAATAGCCATGAACGACCATTTTCAATAATACCGAAGGCTAACACGTACGAGTTTTTAACCAAGAAATGGTCTCCACCAGAAATCCAAGAATGTGATCTATGGCAAGGAAACATATGTGGGGCGAGGTTTATGATCCTCCAGTCGATGATAAATGGCCACACAACCCCCATTTTTTATGAAAATAGCCATGAGCGACCTTGAAAATAGCCATGAGTGACCATTTTCAATAATACTAGAGGCTAACACCTATGGATTTTAGACCAAGAAATGGTCTCCACCAGAAATCCAAGAATGTGATCTATGACAAGGAAACATATGTGGGGTGAGGTGTATGAGCGTCTGGTCGATGATCAATGGCCACACAACCCCCATTTTTGTCGAAAATAGCCATGAACGACCATTTTCAATAATACCGAAGGCTAACACCTACGGATTTTTGACCAAGAAATGGTCTCCACCAAAAATCCAAGAATGTGATCTATGGCAAGGAAACATATGTGGGGTGAGGTGTATGAGCCTCTGGTCGATGATCAATGGCCACACAACCCCCATTTTTGTCGAAAATAGCCATGAACGACCATTTTCAATAATACCGAAGGCTAACACCTACGGATTTTTGACCAAGATATGGTCTCCACCAGAAATCCAAGAATGTGATCTATGGCAAGGAAACATATGTGGGGTGAGGTGTATGAGCGTCTGGTCGATGATCAATGGCCACACAACCCCCATTTTTGTCGAAAATAGCCATGAATGACCATTTACAATAATACCGAAGGCTAACAACTACGGATTTTTGACCAAGAAATGGTCTCCACTAGAAATCCAAGAATGTGATCTATGGAAAGGAAACATATGTGGGGTGAGGTGTACGAGCCTTTGGTCGATGATCAATGGCCACAGAACCCCCATTTTGCCGAAAATAGCCATGAACGACCATTTTCAATAATACCGAAGGCTAACACGTACGAGTTTTTGACCAAGAAATGGTCTCCACCAAAAATCCAAGAATGTGATCTATGGCAAGGAAACATATGTGGGGTGAGGTGTACGAGCCTCTGGTTGATGATCAATGGCCACACAACCCCATTTTGCCGAAAATAGCCATGAATGACCATTTTCAATAATACCGAAGGCTAACACGTACGAGTTTTTAACCAAGAAATGGTTTCCACCAGAAATCCAAGAATGTAATCTATGGCAAGGAAACATATGTGGGGTGAGGTTTATGAGCCTCTAGTCGATGATAAATGGCCACACAACCCCCATTTTTTATGAAAATAGCCATGAGCGACCTTGAAAATAGCCATGAGCGACCATTTTCAATAATACTAGAGGATAACACCTACGGATTTTAGACCAAGAAATGGTCTCCACCAGAAATCCAAGAATGTGATCTATGGCAAGGAAACATATGTGGGGTGAGGTGTATGAGCGTCTGGTCGATGATCAATGGCCACACAACCCCCATTTTTGTCGAAAATAGCCATGAACGACCATTTTCAATAATACCGAAGGCTAACACCTAAGGATTTTTGACCAAGAAATGGTCTCCACCAGAAATCCAAGAATGTGATCTATGGCAAGGAAACATATGTGGGGTGAGGTGTATGAGCCTCTGGTCGACGATCAATGGCCACACAACCCTAATTTTTGTCGAAAATAGCCATGAACGACCATTTTCAATGACACTGAAGGCTAACACCTACGGATTTTGACCAAGAAATGGTCTCCACCATAAATCCAAGAATGTGATCTATGGCAAGGAAACATATGTGTAGTGAGGTGTATGAGCCTCTGGTCGAAGATCAATGGCCACACAACCCCCCATTTTTGTCGAAAATAGCCATGAATGACCATTTTCAAAAATACCAAAGGCTAACACGTACGGATTTTTGACCAAGAAATGGTCTCCACCAGAAATCCAAGAATGTGATCTATGGCAAGGAAACATATGTGGGGTGAGGTGTACGAGCCTCTGGTCGATAATGAATGGCCACACAACCCCCATTTGCCGAAAATAGCCATGAACGACCATTTTCAATAATACCGAAGGCTAACACGTACGAGTTTTTAACAAGAAATGGTCTCCACCAGAAATCCAAGAATGTGATCTATGGCAAAGGAAACATATGTGGGGCGAGGTTTATGAGCCTCTAGTCGATGATAAATGGCCACACAACCCCCATTTTTTATGAAAATAGCCATGAGCGACCTTGAAAATAGCCATGAGCGACCATTTTCAATAATACTAGAGGCCTAACACCTATGGATTTTTAGACCAAGAAATGGTCTCCACCAGAAATCCAAGAATGTGATCTATGGCAAGGAAACATATGTGGGGTGAGGTGTAGGAGCGTCTGGTCGATGATCAATGGCCACACAACCCCCATTTTTGTCGAAATAGCCATGAACGACAATTTTCAATAATACCGAAGGCTAACCCTACGGATTTTTGACCAACGAAATGGTCTTACCACCAGAAATCCAAGAATGTGATCTATGGCAAGGAAACATATGTGGGGTGAGGTGTATGAGCCTCTGGTCGATGATCAATGGCCACACAACCCCCATTTTTGTCGAAAATAGCCATGAACGACCATTTTCAATAATACCGAAGGCTAACACCTACGGATTTTTGACCAAGAAATGGTCTCCACCAGAAATCCAAGAATGTGATCTATGGCAAGGAAACATATGTGGGGTGAGGTGTATGAGCGTCTGGTCGATGATCAATGGCCACACAACCCCTCATTTTTTGTCGAAAATAGCCATGAACGACCATTTACAATAATACCGAAGGCTAACACCTACGGATTTTTGACCAAGAAATGGTCTCCACCAGAAATCCAAAAATGTGATCTATGGAAAGGAAACATATGTGGGGTGAGGTGTACGAGCCTCAGGTCGATGATCAATGGCCACACTGTCACACCCGGTTTTAGAAGGCAAACCGAATGCGAACCATGTACGTGCCAGGATCAGTTATTCACGTACACAGCAGTTACATAATATGGACATCATCACACAGTGCTCAAAATAGTATTAATAAGGGAAATAGTCGATTACATCATACGTCTGAGACGTCCATATAGTTCTTACAATAAATCAAAGTGCGGAAAAGAAACGTAGATAAACGCGGCCTTCATAGGCAGCCGACTGGGGGTTGCCGCTAACCCACACCTAGAACTCGTCGTAATCTTGGAACTCCTGGAAGTCTCCTTCCACAGCTTCATCTTCGCCTGAGCAGTGGTTGCAATGCTGACAACCTGGGGATGGGGGGGGGGGGGGTTTGGTGTGTAGAGCAAGGGTGAGTACACATCAACATACTCAGCAAGCATCCTGTTTGGCTGTAGTGGACTAGCTGTATGTGGGGATAAGTCAAGCAGTTGCTTTTAGTTGGTCAGATTATTACTTACTAGTAGAAAGCCAAGTTTTAGCATTAACCCAAGTTATTAACCCAAACGTACTCCTTTCCAAACGGAAAGAGTACCACTTACCAGCACCATAATCATAATCAAAACCATCAATCTCATATCCACCTGTACCAAAGTATCTCTGATCAAGTACCACTAATCACTGGAGCTCCCTTGGCCCCTCATAACCGTGAGCACGGCTGATATATCAGTTTTTCAAACACTCTGCAGAGGTTGTGCACTTTACCCACAAGCCGTGATTCCCATTCTGCCAGGAGAGAGCTACTCCCCATTGACCACTACCTAGGTGGCCTAGCAGGGCATCACTATGTAGCCTTTACAAAGATTCCCCGGGGCTGTAGCCACCCGTTAGGTTTCCTAAATGCACTGCACTCCTCCCCAAGGGGCGAACCCAAACTTGGCAGAGCGAGCCGCATACACCGAGCCCCATTGACGGCACGACGGCTAAGTGAACTACACCCCGGATCCTCTAATTATTCAGCTAAGGGCACCCCATTCCACCCTCATGGTTGCACTGTTTTCCCGGGCGGTCATCCATAGAACAGGTCCTTACGGAGAGGCACTCGAGAAACCGCTCGAGCCCCCTTAAAGGCCACAAGTATAACATCATCATAAGAAAGGGGAAAACAGCGTATCACAGGTAATCTCATCATGTTCATTGATTAGAGTTTGAGCAATAGCATAAAGCTAAACAGTAATAATCCAACCCAGATAGGTAAACAAGGACATGGATAACAAAAGCTAGTCAATCCTTAGGCATAAATGTGTAAAGCGGGAGGTGAATTAAATAATGAATAGGACAGAGATAGGTCAAAGGACACTTGCCTCCACCAACCGACTGCTGCTCAGGGGCTTCTCCTGCGAATTCCTCGGGCTCTTCAACCGGATCGTTCTCTAAGCGGGCGCAAACATACATACATCCATCCATTGAAATTAGGAAACCAACAGTACACCATACAAGAGAACAAGTAAAGCAAATATGCATAGAGTACCACATACGATAATGAATTTACCTTGGTTAGAAAGAAACGAGGGAAAGGCTCGCAAGGGTTGAGGCTTATGCTCGAGGGACACTACGGGTAAACGAAAGACTAGACGTCACGTGCTCTAGTTTTAATTAGTTCCAACAAAAGAATTAGCTACATGCACTAATGTAATCGCATCCACTTTTAGTAGATTAACATTGAACGAGATAGATGATTAGTTATACGAATTAACTAACGTAACCAATTTCCAAATCGAGACTCCTATCTTACTAATATAAACGACGTGATTAGCGCATATAGGAGAAGGGGGGTAGACGAGGGGTTGGGGGGGGGGGGGGGTAGACGAGGCACGACGAGTCGTGCGAAGGCACGCGCACTACGCGGGCACGCACGCGAGGTCGCACGCACACGCTACGGACTAACCGTACGCACGTCGGGGCCGTGCGCTAGCCGAGCTCTAAGCCGCGCGCCATAGGCACGCTGGGCCAAGCTCGAGGCCACGCAGGGGCCGACACGACGCGAGCAAGGCGCGGTGGGGCGAGCGGGCAAGCATGCCGGGGCCAGCGAGCGCGAGCGAGCGAGGGCGCGGCCGGACGAGACCGAGCGCGGGGACGGGCGGTCGAGCCGGGGCACGGGGGCGGTTGAACCGGGGGGCGCCGAGCTCGCCGGGAGGCGGGCGCAAGGGCGGGGCCGAGCGGGGCCGGCGAGGGCGGCTCGCCGGAGGGCGGCGAGGCGGGGCCGACGCGGGCGCGGGGCTCGCCGGGGGCGAGGTCGCCGAGGGCGGCCAAGCCGGGGGCGGGGCCGAGGGGCGCGGCCGAGCGCGGGACGGGGCGGGGGCTCGCCGGAGCGGCCGGGCGCGGGCTCGCCGGAGGCGGAGGCGGGCGCGGCGGCGCCGGCCGAGCTCGCCGGGGGCGGGGTCGGGTGAGGGCGGCCGGGCGGCGGGGCGGGACCGAGCCGGGGAGGGCGGGTCGGGCGGCTCGCCGGAGGCGGCCGGGCGCGGCGGCGCGGGGCGCGCCGGGGCGAGGACGGGCCGGGCGGCTCGCCGGAGACGGCCGGGCGCGGCGGCGCGAGGCGCGCCGGGGCGAGGCGAGGGCGGGGGCGGCCGGGCGGGGAGGCCGCGGGGGAGCAGCGGCCGGGCCGGGGCCGGGGACGGCGCGGGACGCCGGGGCGCGGGGCCGGCCGGGGTCGGGGACGGGCGGCGCCCATGGCGCGGGTGGGGGAAGGGCGCCGGGGGGAAGAGGAGGAGAGGGGGGGGGGGGAGGGAGGAGAAGGGGTCTCACCGGAGGGGAGCGGCGGCGGCGCGGCTAGGGTTAGGGTTGGGGTGAGAGAGAGAGAGAGAGATGACGGGCGGGGCCCGCGGGGGGGATTTTTTGGAAAAAAAAGAAAAGGGTGGGGGGGCGGCTGGGCCGGATGGGCCCAAAGTGGGGGGAAGGGGGGGGCGCGGCTGGGCCGGCCGGGAGGCCCACGCGGGAGGGGAGAGGGGAGGGGGCGGCTGGGCCGGCCGAAGGGGGGAGAGGGGGGGCGGCTTGGGCCGAAATGGGAAAGGGAGGGAGAGAAAAAGAAAAGGATTTTCTTTTTCTAAAATCTAATTTTCTTAGGACGAATGCTTTCACATTTTAATCAATCAAAAAATATGCATGGTTCGCATGGTGCATCATACGAAATAAAGTGTTTTAAGGTTTTGCTTTACACGAGGTCTAAAGCCAAAACCCGCTGCGACTTTGAAAAGATCAAGGCTTAGCGAGAAGAAAAGGGAAAAGGAAAGAGTAACGCCTGAATTTGGTGAGAGAAAAGAAGAAAAAAATCTACCCCCAAATTCAGGGCGTTACAAACCTATCCCCCTTAAAAGAATCTCGCCCTCGAGATTCAGGGTTGGCTAGCAAAGAGCTCAGGGTATTTAGCCATCAGATCATCTTCACGCTCCCAGGTTGCTTCTTCCTCTGAGTGATGATCCCATCTGACTTTGCACATTCTGATGGTCTTCCTTCGGGTGACTCTGTCTGCAACCTCAAGGATTTGCACTGGCTTCTCAACGTAGGTCAAGTCCTCCTGGACTTCAGACCTTCCACTGGCAACTGCTCTTCTGGCACACGCAAGCACTTCTTCAATGAGACACATGAAAGACATCATGCACAGCAGACAAATTCTCTGGCAAACTGAGCTGATAGCCACTTCTCCACGTCTTGCAGAATTGATACGGACCAATGTAGCGGGGTGCTAGCTTGCCTTTCACTCCGAATCTTCTGACTCCTCTGATCGGTGACACTTTCAGATAGACAAAGTCTCCGACTTCGAAACTCAGCTCTCTTCTTCTTGTGTCTGCATAGCTTCGCTGCCTCGATTGCGCTATCTTCAGATTCTCTCGGACCATCTTGATGTTCTCTTCGGCTTCAAGCAAAATGTCTGGCCCAAACACTTGCTTTTCTCCAGGCTGATCCCATTGCAACGGAGTTCTACAACTCCTTCCATAGAGCGCCTGAAATGGTGACATCTTCAAACTGGCCTGGTAACTGTTGTTATAGGAAAACTCTGCATAAGGCAATCTCTTATCCCATCCGGACTGATCTTGCAACGCACAGGCTCTCAACATATCTTCAAGAATTTGATTGGTCCTTTCGGTCTGGCCATCTGTCTGCGGATGATAAGCTGAACTGAAATTCAGATGCGTGCCCAAAGCTTCATGCAACTGCTGCCAGAAATGAGAGGTGAACTGCGTTCCCTGTCTGACACTATCTTCTTTGGCACACCATGAAGACAAACGATCCGAGACATATACAATTCTGCCAATACTGCACTGCTATAGTTGGTCTTGACAGGTATGAAGTGGGCTGACTTGGTCAACGGTCCACCACTACCCAATGAATCGTAGCCGGCTCGAGTGCGAGGCAATCCGACTATGAAATCCATACCAATTTCATCCCATTTCCACTGAGGGATCTGCAACGGTTGCAACAATCCAGCAGGTCTCTGGTGCTCTGCCTTAATTCTTCGGCAACTATCGCACATAGCCACATGCTCTGCGATTTCCCTCTTCATTCCGTACCACCAGAATTTCTTCTTCAGATCCTGATACATCTTCTCACTGCCAGGGTGAATCGAATAGGCTGTCTCATGAGCTTCCTTAAGATCAACTCCCGAATGACTGGACATTGGGAACACACAAGCGGTCTTGAACCATATCACGCCTTCTGCATCTTCTCGAAAATCTTTGCCTTTGCCTTCTAGAATCAGTCGCCGGATCTCACTGATTTTCTCATCATTCTTCTGCGCTTCTTTGATTTCGCGTCCAAGGTAGGTTCCAACTCAACTGTGACTCCTCGCGAATTGTTCAGAAATCCGAGACTCAACCTGTCAAACTCCTTGGCCAACTCATAAGGCATCGGACGAGCGACCATCAGATTGACTTGACTCTTTCTGCTCAAAGCATCTGCCACTACGTTTGCTTTGCCTGGATGGTAATGGATCTCCAACTCATAGTCTTTGATCAACTCTAACCATCTTCGTTGCCTCATGTTCAACTCTGACTGAGTGAATATGTACTTCAGACTCTTGTGGTCTGTGTAAACATCACATTTCTGTCCATACAATAGTGCCTCCATGTCTTCAGTGCGTGAACCACTGCTGCCAACTCTAGATCATGGATTGGGTAATTCTTCTCATGAACCTTCAACTGTCGGGACGAGTAAGCCACAACTCTTCCCTCTTGCATCAACACACATCCCAAACCTGTGTAACAAGCATCGCAATACACCGAGAAGGGCTTGTGCACATCAGGCAAGACTAGGACAGGCGCTGTAGTCAACTTCTCTTTCAGCGCTTCAAAGGCCTCTTGGCATTTCTGGGTCCACTTGAACTCAACCTTGTTGCCTAGCAACTGTCATTGGTTTCGCAATCTTCGAAAACCCTTCAATGAATCGCCGATAATATCCGGCCATTCCAATGAAACTCTTGATTCCTCGAGCATCTGTTGGCGCTTTCCAGTTCAAAATGTCTGCCACTTTCTTCGGATCCACAGCCAATCCTTCTTGTTGATTATGTGACCCAAGAACAGGACTTCACTGATCCAGAACTCACACTTGCTCAACTTTGCATACAACTGGTGCTCTCGCAATCTCTGCAATACCATCCTCAAATGACTGCATGCTCTTCTTCGCTTTGAGAATAAACCAGAATGTCATCAATGAATACCACCACAAACTTATCAAGGTAATCCATGAATACACTGTTCATCAAGTTCATGAAGAACTGGCGCATTGGTCAAACCAAAAGACATCACTGTGAACTCATACAAACCATACTTGGAAATGAATGCCGTCTTCGGAATGTCCGAAGGTCGGATCCTGAGCTGATGATAACCTGACCTCAGATCAATCTTGGAGAACACACTGGCTCCTCTCAACTGGTCGAACAGATCTTCTATTCTGGGCAAGGGATACTTGTTCTTGATCGTGACCTCATTCAAAGCTCGGTAATCGATGCACATCCTTTGGTGCCATCTTTCTTTCCACAAATAGGACAGGGGCGGCCCAAGGCGAGGTGCTTGGCCGAATGTAACCTTTCTCTGACAGCTCATCAATTGCTTCTTAAGCTCAACCAACTCTGGTCCAGATATTCTGTAAGCTCTCTTGAAGATAGGGGCGGTTCCGGGAAGAAGCTCTATGGCAAACTCAACTTTCCGCTCTGGTGGCATACCCGGTAAGTCCTTTGGAAACACATCTGGGAATTCGGAACAACCTTGATACTCTCGATCGGGTCTGCTTCACTGCTATCAACAGCTACTGATAACAACTTCCTTTCTTTGGCTCAGACGGGACTAACTCGGTCACCACTTCCTCTCCTAGTGGGGACACCAACTTGATGTCCTTTTATCACAACTGATAACTGCCTGATACTTATCTAGCCAATTCATCCCTAGGATGACATCTATTCCCTGAGTACCCATTACTATAAGGTTGGCGGGAAACGCTATCCCCCTTATTTCCACACTTATATTCAAACAAATGCTATCGGCTCGAATTCTACCACCGGCTGAGTCAATTTGAATGGGGGTTGACATGGTAGTAATTGGAAGATTATGTGCTTCTACCCATGATGCAGTAATGAAAGAATGCGTTGCTCCAGTATCAAATAACACTTCTGCAATATGGGAGTCGACTGGGAACATACCTACTATCATGCGGGGGTCTCCTGAACTGCTTCAGCCTCCAAGTGGTTCAGTCTTCCATGATTATAGCGCGGCTGAGAGCGATTGCCTGCTCCAGGCTGAGGCACATTCTGCTTTGCTGGGGCATTGGGGCCTGACTGCTGCTGGGCTGCCTTCTTCGGACATTGCATCACCCAGTGGCCTTGCTCTCCACAGTGGAAACATGCTCTGTTTCCAACCTGAGCTGGTGCTGCCTGACTGTTCTGCTGATTTGCTGGGGCAGGAAGGCGAGGTGCCTGCTGATTCTGCCTTTGAAACTGACCTCCTGACTGATTGCTCTGACGGTTCTGGTACTGGTTCTGAGGGTACTGCCTTTGAAACTGCTGATGCTGCTGAGGTGGACGTGGTTCTGCCTGAACTGCTGAGGTTGATTGCCTGAGAAACGAGGACGATTGCTGCTTCCAGGCTGGGGTCCACTGATCTTGCGCTTACGATCTTCCATCTCCTTGCGCTTCCTCTCTGTCATGATTGCTCTGTCAATCAGGTGCTGGAATGTCGGGAAGGTGTGATTCATCAGTTGATACTGCAGGGGTCAACCAAGCCTCTCAGGAAACGGTACTGTCGCTTGGCGTCGGTGTTGACATCTTCAGGAGCATAGCGAGACAATTGCAGAAACTGTCCGGTACTCACTGACAGACAATGGCCCTTGCTTGAGGGCCAGGAACTCCTCCTTCTTCACTGTCATCAGACCTGCAGGAACATGGTACTGACGAAAGCTACTCTCTGAACTCTTCCCAAGTGATGGCGTCAGGATGGGCATGGGTGGCGAGGTAAGACTCCCACCATGATTGGGCTGCTCCTCTCAACAGACGGGGACCATACAGAACTTCTCCCTGTCATCGCACTGAGCGGTATGCAACTCCCGCTCCACAGTGCGCAGCCAATCTTCAGCATCCATAGGGTCAGAAGAATGAGCGAACGTTGGTGGATGACCTCTCATGAATTCAGCACGCTTGTCTCTGGGCATCTGAGGCATCTGAGGCTGAGGTGGGGCCTGCTGCTGTTGCTGCTGCTGCTGCTGAATGGCGGCCAAAGTCTGACCGATGGCTTGAACTGCCTGAGTCTGCATCAGAAACATCTGCTCGATCGACATCGGGGGCGGGGGCGGCAGGTGCTGCTGCTGGGCACCTCCTCCTGTTGAGCGGCTCGCTCCTGCTGAGCACGCCTTCCTCCTCTGCGCCTGTTCTCTGACATCTGCAGAATGCAACCACACATCAGAACTGATCTGGCAATCTTGCAGCATAAGAAAAGAGAATAGAATTCTTCAACAGCACTGAACAGATGAGCATCTTCACTGATCTCCAACACAGACCACACAGCTTCTCAGATAGAAAGGAAAGTGGAATAAAAGGTTTCCCAACTATATAACTAACTCCATTAACATAATAGGTAAACCAAAATGCAGGGGATACCCACACTCTGGTGACAATCATTACAAAGATCCAAACCAAACATAGTTCATCATGACAAACATAAATGCACAGGATATAGCAAACTACCCTGTCTAACTAAGACTAACTAAACTGAGACTAACGCTAAGACTGAAGCTTCTACGTATATATATTTCGTATTAATTACAAGATCCAACTCTAACGATCTATGGTTCTAGAGTTATCTTGGTCTTGCAGTCGGGATTGCCATAAGACTGGTGTCCACGCTGAGGTGAGCGGTACGGGTGCTGAGTCCCGACGGGAGCGGGGGAACCACCGTCCAAGTGACGACGTTCCGCGCGCTCAGCCCGCAGCAGGGCGATCTCAGCACGAGCCCTACTCAGCTCGTCTAATGCATGGTCCAGCTCCGTGTTTAGCACGGCGGCTAGGTTGACTGTGCTGCTCAACCTAGGATTGCCCTCACCGACAGGTGAGACAATCACGCCTCCTGTGCTGCCAGATGGACGGCGGGGGTAATACTTCAGGTCAAGACCGTCAGCTGCCCCACCGAAAACCGAGCAGTAGTGCGAAAGCGCACGCCGTGCAGCATCTTGCATGGCTGCCTCAGCTGAGTCCCGTTCAGAGATAGAATAGTGCTCTGAGCAGGCCTCTGCACCCTGGAGACTGTTCTCCGGGCAGCGCACCAAGCAAGTTGCCTCCCAGCGGTCCGGGTAGACCCCGCGACTGTGCTGGTAGACCACACAGCGATACTCGACGGACCAAGTATGCCGGTTAAATGCCCGACGTAGCAGGGTGTCGAGCGCATCGTGGGAAGTGACACCCGCGAGCAGCGTCGCGAGCTGATGGGGTCGAGCAACCCATCCTTCCGGCTCAGGGTTAGCAGAGAAGTCGGTGTCGTGGCTCGAGCTGTCGTCGCCATCTCCGTCGTCTGGGTCTCCTCCAGCAGCTACTCCAGAAGCTGGGGCGCCCAGGTGGTGGTGCAGGGGGCGGCTCCAGAGGAAGCACAGGAGAGCAGCTCCTCACAGACTCTATCTCCTGCTGGAGCGAGAAGGAAGAGCCCTGCTGCTCCTGACGTCGACGTTCCTGCCTCCTCACGCAGGCGGTGGTGTAGTCTCTCCAAGTGGCTGGACTGTCCGGCCACGGGACGGCGAAAGCGGACGCTCAGCAAGGCGGGAGGGTAAGAAGGGGATGACTGACTTTCGTGCAGTGTGTCTAAGTCGAGCCATCTACAAAAACATCGCAAGCAAAGGGTGCGAACAGAATTAATATGACCAGCAAATAATGAATCATAAGTAAATGAAGGATTAGAATAAAACATGATTTTCAGCAAGGTATAATATATGGTAGAACATAGGTTTGGTCGGTATGACCAACTTTTGAAGGGATATCAAAGTCAAGGCAGGGACAGAGGTCTATAATCCTTAGAACGACCATTCTACTCTAGGTTAGCGGTCCTACAGTCAGCACGGCTTTGATACCACTTATGTCACACCCTGTTTTAGAAGGCAAACCGAATGCGAACCATGTACGTGCCAGGATCAGTTATTCACGTACACAGCAGTTACATAATATGGACATCATCACACAGTGCTCAAAATAGTATTAATAAGGGAAATAGTCGATTACATCATACGTCTGAGACCGTCCATATAGTTCTTACAATAAATCAAATGTGCGGAAAAGAAACGTAGATAAACGCGGCCTTCACAGGCAGCCGACTGGGGGTTGCCGCTAACCCACACCTAGAACTCGTCGTAATCTTGGAACTCCTGGAAGTCTCCTTCCACAGCTTCATCTCGCCTGAGCAGTGGTTGCAATGCTGACAACCTGGGGATGGGGGGGGGGTTTGGTGTGTAGAGCAAGGGTGAGTAAACATCAACATACTCAGCAAGCATCCTGTTGTGGCTGTAGTGGACTAGCTGTAGTGGGGATAAGTCAAAGCAGTTGCTTTTAGTTGGTCAGATTATTACTTACTAGTAGAAAGCCAAGTTTTAGCATTACCCAAGTTATTACCCAAACGTACTCCTTTCCAAACGGAAAGAGTACCACTTACCAGCACCATAATCATAATCAAAAACCATCAATCTCAGTATCCACCTGTACCAAAGTATCTCTGATCAAGTACCACTAATCACTATGGAGCTCCCTTGGCCGCTCATAACCGTGAGCACGGCTGATATATCAGTTTTTCAAACACTCTGCAGAGGTTGTGCACTTTACCCACAAGCCGTGATTCCCATTCTGCCCGGAGAGAGCTACTCCCCATTGACCACTACCTAGGTGGCCTAGCAGGGCATCACTACATAGCCTTTACAAAGATTCCCCGGGGCTGTAGCCACCCGTTAGGTTTCCTAAATGCACCGCACTCCTCCCCAAGGGGCGAACCCAAACTTGGCAGAGCGAGCCGCATACACCGAGCCCCATTGACGGCACGACGGCTAAGTGAACTACACCCCGGATCCTCTAATTATTCAGCTAAGGGCACCCCATTCCACCCTCATGGTTGCACTGTTTTCCCGGGCGGTCATCCATAGAACAGGTCCTTACGGAGAGGCACTCGAGAAACCGCTCGAGCCCCCCTTAAAGGCCACAAGTATAACATCATCATAAGAAAGGGGAAAACAGCGTATCACAGGTAATCTCATTCATGTTCATTGATTAGAGTTTGAGCAATAGCATAAAGCTAAACAGTAATAATCCAACCCAGATAGGTAAACAAGGGCATGGATAACAAAAGCTAGTCAATCCTTAGGCATAAATGTGTAAAGCGGGGAGGTGAATTAAATAATGAATAGGACAGAGATAGGTCAAAGGACACTTGCCTCCACCAACCGACTGCTGCTCAGGGGCTTCTCCTGCGAATTCCTCGGGCTCTTCAACCGGATCGTTCTCTAAGCGGGCGCAAACATACATACATCCATCCATTGAAATTAGGAAAACCAACAGTACACCATACAAGAGAACAAGTAAAGCAAATATGCATAGAGTACCACATACGATAATGAATTTACCTTGGTTAGAAAGAAACGAGGGAAAGGCTCGCAAGGGTTGAGGCTTATGCTCGAGGGACACTACGGGTAACGAAAGGACTAGACGTCACGTGCTCTAGTTTTAATTAGTTCCAACAAAAGAATTAGCTACATGCACTAATGTAATCGCATCCACTTTTAGTAGATTAACATTGAACGAGATAGATGATTAGTTATACGAATTAACTAACGTAACCAATTTCCAAATCGAGACTCCTATCTTACTAATATAAACGACGTGATTAGCGCATATAGGAGAAGGGGGGGGGGGGTAGACGAGGGTTAGGGGGGGGGGGGTAGACGAGGCACGACGAGTCGTGCGAAGGCACGCGCACTACGCGGGCACGCACGCGAGGTCGCACGCCCAACGCTACGGACTAACCGTACGCACGTCGGGGCCGTGCGCTAGCCGAGCTCTAAGCCGCGCGCCATAGGCACGCTGGGCCAAGCTCGAGGCCACGCAGGGGCCGACACGACGCGAGCAAGGCGCGGTGGGGCGAGCGGGGCAAGCATGCCGGGGCCAGCCGAGCGCGAGCGAGCGAGGGCGCGGCCGGACGAGGCCGAGCGCGGGGACGGGCGGTCGAGCCGGGGCACGGGGGCGGTTGAACCGGGGGGGCGCCGAGCTCGCCGGGAGGCGGGCGCAAGGGCGGGGCCGAGCGGGGCCGGGCGGAGGGCGGCTCGCCGGAGGGCGCGAGGCGGGGCCGACGCGGGCGTGGGGCTCGCCGGGGGCGAGGTCGCCGAGGGCGGCCAAGCCGCGGGCGCGGCCGAGGGGCGCGGCCGAGCGCGGGACGGGGCGGGGGCTCGCCGGAGCGGCCGGGCGCGGGCTCGCCGGAGGCGGAGGCGGGCGCGGCGGCGCCGGCCGAGCTCGCCGGGGGCGGGGTCGGGGTGAGGGCGGCCGGGGGCGGCGGGGCGGGACCGAGCGGGGGGAGGGCGGGCCGGGCGGCTCGCCGGAGGCGGCCGGGCGCGGCGGCGCGGGGCGCCGCCGGGGCGAGGACGGGCCGGGCGGCTCGCCGGAGACGGCCGGGCGCGGCGGCGCGAGGCGCGCCGGGGCGAGGCGAGGGCGGGGGCGGCCGGGCGCGGGAGGCCGCGGGGGAGCAGCGGCCGGGCCGGGGCCGGGGACGGGCGTGGGACGCCGGGGGCGCGGGGCCGGCCGGGGTCGGGGGACGGGCGGCGCCCATGGCGCGGGTGGGGGAAGGGCGCCGGGGGGAAGAGGAGGAGAGGGGGGGAGGAGGGAGGAGAAGGGGTCTCACCGGAGGGGGAGCGGCGGCGGCGGCGCCGGGGGGCGGCGGCGGCGCGGGGGAGCGGCGGCGGCGCGGCTAGGGTTAGGGTTGGGGTGAGAGAGAGAGAGAGAGAGAGAGAGATGACGGGCGGGGCCCGCGGGGGGGGGGTTTTTTGGGGAAAAAAAGAAAAGGGTGGGGGGGGGCGGCTGGGCCGGATGGGCCCAAAGTGGGGGGAAGGGGGGGCGCGGCTGGGCCGGCCGGGAGGCCCACGCGGGAGGGGAGAGGGGGAGGGGGGCGGCTGGGCCGGCCGAAGGGGGGGAGAGGGGGGGCGGCTTGGGCCGAAATGGGAAAGGGAGGGAGGGAGAGAAAAAGAAAATTTTCTTTTTCTAAAATCTAATTTTCTTAGGACGAATGCTTTCACATTTTAATCAATCAAAAATATGCATGGTTCAGCATGATGCATCATACGAAGTAAAGTGTTTTAAGGTTTTGCTTTACACGAGGTCTAAAGCCAAAACCCGCTGCGACTTTGAAAAGATCAAGGCTTAGCGAGAAGAAAAAGGGAAAAGGAAAGAGTAACGCCTGAATTTGGTGAGAGAAAAGAAGAAAAAAATCTACCCCCAAATTCAGGGCGTTACACACACAACCCCCATTTTTGTCGAAAATAGCCATGAATGACCATTTACAATAATACCGAAGGCTAACACCTACGGATTTTTGACCAAGAAATGGTCTCCACCAGAAATCCAAGAATGTGATCTATGGCAAGGAAACATATGTGGGGTGAGGTGTATGAGCCTCTGGTCGATGATCAATGGCCACACAACCCCCATTTTTGTCGAAAATAGCCATGAACGACCATTTTCAATAATATCGAAGGCTAACACCTACGGATTTTTGACCAAGAAATGGTCTCCACCAGAATCCAAGAATGTGATCTACGACAAGGAAACATATGTGGGGTGAGGTGTATGAGCCTCTGGTCGACGATCAATGGCCACACAACCCCCATTTTGCCGAAAATAGCCATGAATGACCATTTTCAATAATACCGAAGGCTAACACGTACGAGTTTTTAACCAAGAAATGGTTTCCACCAGAAATCCAAAGAATGTAATCTATGGCAAGGGAAACATATGTGGGGTGAGGTTTATGAGCCTCTAGTCGATGATAAATGGCCACACAACCCCCATTTTTTATGAAATAACCATGAGCGACCTTGATAATAGCCATGAGCGACCATTTTCAATAATACTAGAGGCTAAACACCTACGGATTTTAGACCAAGAAATGGTCTCCACCAGAAATCCAAGAATGTGATCTATGGCAAGGAAACATATGTGGGGTGAGGTGTATGAGCGTCTGGTCGATGATCAATGGCCACACAACCCCCATTTTGTCGAAAATAGCCATGAACGACCATTTTCAATAATACCGAAGGCTAACACCTACGGATTTTTGACCAAGAAATGGTCTCCACCAGAAATCCAAGAATGTGATCTATGCAAGGAAACATATGTGGGGTGAGGTGTATGAGCCTCTGGTCGACGATCAATGGCCACACAACCCTAATTTTTGTCGAAAATAGCCATGAACGACCATTTTCAATGACACTGAAGGCTAACACCTACGGATTTTTGACCAAGAAATGGTCTCCACCATAAATCCAAGAATGTGATCTATGGCAAGGAAACATATGTGTAGTGAGGTGTATGAGCCTCTGGTCGAAGATCAATGGCCACACAACCCCCATTTTTGTCGAAAATAGCCATGAATGACCATTTTCAAAAATACCAAAGGCTAACACGTACGGATTTTTGACCAAGAAATGGTCTCCACAGAAATCCAAGAATGTGATCTATGGCAAGGAAACATATGTGGGGTGAGGTGTACGAGCCTCTGGTCGATGATCAATGGCCACACAACCCCCATTTTGCCGAAAATAGCCATGAACGACCATTTTCAATAATACCGAAGGCTAACACGTCCGAGTTTTTGACCAGGAAATGGTCTCCACCAGAAATACAAGAATGTGATCTATGGCAAGGAAACATATGTGGGGTGAGGTGTATGAGCCTCTGGTCGATGATCAATGGCCACACAACCCCCATTTTTGTCGAAAATAGCCATCAATGACCATTTACAATAATACCGAAGGCTAACACCTACGGATTTTTGACTAAGAAATGGTCTCCACCAGAAATCCAAGAATGTGATCTATGGCAAGGAAACATATGTGGGGTGAGGTGTATGAGCCTCTGGTCGATAATCAATGGCCACACAACCCCCATTTTTGTCGAAAATAGCCATGAACGACCATTTTCAATAATATCGAAGGCTAACACCTATGGATTTTTGACCAAGAAATGGTCTCCACCAGAAATCCAAGAATGTGATCTACGACAAGGAAACATATGTGGGGTGAGGTGTATGAGCCTCTGGTCGACGATCAATGGCCACACAACCCCCATTTTGCCGAAAATAGCCATGAATGACCATTTTCAATAATACCGAAGGCTAACACGTACGAGTTTTTAACCAAGAAATGGTTTCCACCAGAAATCCAAGAATGTAATCTATGGCAAGGAAACATATGTGGGGTGAGGTTTATGAGCCTCTAGTCGATGATAAATGGCCACACAACCCCCATTTTTTTATGAAAATAGCCATGAGCGACCTTGAAAATAGCCATGAGCGACCATTTTCAATAATACTAGAGGCTAACAATTACGGATTTTAGACCAAGAAATGGTCTCCACCAGAAATCCAAGAATGTGATCTATGGCAAGGAAACATATGTGGGGTGAGGTGTATGAGCGTCTGGTCGATGATCAATGGCCACACAACCCCCATTTTTGTCGAAAATAGCCATGAACGACCATTTTCAATAATACCGAAGGCTAACACCTACGGAATTTTGACCAAGAAATGGTCTCCACCAGAAATCCAAGAATGTGATCTATGGCAAGGAAACATATGTGGGGTGATGTGTATGAGCCTCTGGTCGACGATCAATGGCCACACAACCCCCATTTTTTATGAAAATAGCCATGAGCGACCTTGAAAATAGCCATGAGCGACCATTTTCAATAATACTAGAGGCTAACACCTACGGATTTTAGACCAAGAAATGGTCTCCACCAGAAATCCAAGAATGTGATCTATGGCAAGGAAACATATGTGGGGTGAGGTGTATGAGCGTCTGGTCGATGATCAATGGCCACACAACCCCCATTTTTGTCGAAAATAGCCATGAACGACCATTTTCAATAATACCGAAGGCTAACACCTACGGAATTTTGACCAAGAAATGGTCTCCACCAGAAATCCAAGAATGTGATCTATGGCAAGGAAACATATGTGGGGTGATGTGTATGAGCCTCTGGTCGACGATCAATGGCCACACAACCCCCATTTTTTATGAAAATAGCCATGAGCGACCTTGAAAATAGCCATGAGCGACCATTTTCAATAATACTAGAGGCTAACACCTACGGATTTTAGACCAAGAAATGGTCTCCACCAGAAATCCAAGAATGTGATCTATGGCAAGGAAACATATGTGGGGTGAGGTGTATGAGCGTCTGGTCGATGATCAATGGCCACACAACCCCCATTTTTGTCGAAAATATCCATGAACGACCATTTTCAATAATATCGAAGGCTAACACCTACGGATTTTTGACCAAGAAATGGTCTCCACCAGAAATCCAAGAATGTGATCTACGACAAGGAAACATATGTGGGGTGAGGTGTATGAGCCTCTGGTCGACGATCAATGGCCACACAACCCCCATTTTGCCGAAAATAGCCATGAATGACCATTTTCAATAATATCGAAGGCTAACACCTACGGATTTTTGACCAAGAAATGGTCTCCACCAGAAATCCAAGAATGTGATCTATGACAAGGAAACATATGTGGGGTGAGGTGTATGAGCCTCTGGTCGACGATCAATGGCCACACAACCCCTATTTTGCCGAAAATAGCCATGAATGACCATTTTCAATAATACCGAAGGCTAACACGTACGAGTTTTTAACCAAGAAATGGTTTCCACCAGAAATCCAAGAATGTAATCTATGGCAAGGAAACATATGTGGGGTGAGGTTTATCAGCCTCTAGTCGATGATAAATGGCCACACAACCCCCATTTTTTATGAAAATAGCCATGAGCGACCTTGAAAATAGCCATGAGCGACCATTTTCAATAATACTAGAGGCTAACACCTACGGATTTTAGACCAAGAAATGGTCTCCACCAGAAATCCAAGAATGTGATCTATGGCAAGGAAACATATGTGGGGTGAGGTGTATGAGCGTTTGGTCGATGATCAATGGCCACACAACCCCCATTTTTGTCGAAAATGGCCATGAACGACCATTTTCAATAATACCGAAGGCTAACACCTACGGATTTTTGACCAAGAAATGGTCTCCACCAGAAATCCAAGAATGTGATCTATGGCAAGGAAACATATGTGGGGTGAGGTGTATGAGCCTCTGGTCGATGATCAATGGCCACACAACCTCCATTTTTGTCGAAAATAGCCATGAACGACCATTTTCAATAATATCGAAGGCTAACACCTACTGATTTTTGACCAAGAAATGGTCTCCACCAGAAATCCAAGAATGTGATCTACGACAAGGAAACATATGTGGGGTGAGGTGTATGAGCCTCTGGTCGACGATCAATGGCCACACAACCCCCATTTTGCCGAAAATAGCCATGAATGACCATTTTCAATAATATCGAAGGCTAACACCTACGGATTTTTGACCAAGAAATGGTCTCCACCAGAAATCCAAGAATGTGATCTACGACAAGGAAACATATGTGGGGTGAGGTGTATGAGCCTCTGGTCGACGATCAATGGCCACACAACCCCCATTTTGCCGAAAATAGCCATGAATGACCATTTTCAATAATACCGAAGGCTAACACGTACGAGTTTTTAACCAAGAAATGGTTTCCACCAGAAATCCAAGAATGTATTCTATGGCAATGAAACATATGTGGGGTGAGGTTTATGAGCCTCTAGTCGATGATAAATGGCCACACAACCCCCATTTTTTATGAAAATAGCCATGAGCGACCTTGAAAATAGCCATGAGCGACCATTTTCAATAATACTAGAGGCTAACACCTACGGATTTTAGACCAAGAAATGGTCTCCACCAGAAATCCAAGAATGTGATCTATGGCAAGGAAACATATGTGGGGTGAGGTGTATGAGCGTCTGGTCGATGATCAATGGCCACACAACCCCCATTTTTGTCGAAAATAGCCATGAACGACCATTTTCAATAATACCGAAGGCTAACACCTACGGATTTTTGACCAAGAAATGGTCTCCACCAGAAATCCAAGAATGTGATCTATGGCAAGGAAACATATGTGGGGTGAGGTGTATGAGCCTCTGGTCGACGATCAATGGCCACACAACCCCCATTTTTTATGAAAATAGCCATGAGCGACCATTTTCAATAATACTAGAGGCTAACACCTACGGATTTTAGACCAAGAAATGGTCTCCACCAGAAATCCAAGAATGTGATCTATGGCAAGGAAACATATGTGGGGTGAGGTGTATTAGCGTCTGGTCGATGATCAATGGCCACACAACCCCCATTTTTGTCGAAAATAGCCATGAACGACCATTTTCAATAATACCGAAGGCTAACACCTACGGATTTTTGACCAAGAAATGGTTTCCACCAGAAATCCAAGAATGTGATCTATGGCAAGGAAACATATGTGGGGTGAGGTGTATGAGCCTCTGGTCGATGATCAATGGCCACACAACCCCCATTTTTGTCGAAAATAGCCATGAACGACCATTTTCAATAATATCGAAGGCTAACACCTATGGATTTTTGACCAAGAAATGGTCTCCACCAGAAATCCAAGAATGTGATCTATGACAAGGAAACATATGTGGGGTGAGGTGTATGAGCCTCTGGTCGACGATCAATGGCCACACAACCCCCATTTTGCCGAAAATAGCCATGAATGACCATTTTCAATAATATCGAAGGCTAACACCTACGGATTTTTGACCAAGAAATGGTCTCCACCAGAAATCCAAGAATGTGATCTACGACAAGGAAACATATGTGGGGTGAGGTGTATGAGCCTCTGGTCGACGATCAATGGCCACACAACCCCCATTTTGCCGAAAATAGCCATGAATGACCATTTTCAATAATACCGAAGGCTAACACGTACGAGTTTTTAACCAAGAAATGGTTTCCACCAGAAATCCAAGAATGTAATCTATGGCAAGGAAACATATGTGGGGTGAGGTTTATGAGCCTCTAGTCGATGATAAATGGCCACACAACCCCCATTTTTTATGAAAATAGCCATGAGCGACCTTGAAAATAGCCATGAGCGACCATTTTCAATAATACTAGAGGCTAACACCTACGGATTTTAGACCAAGAAATGGTCTCCACCAGAAATCCAAGAATGTGATCTATGGCAAGGAAACATATGTGGGGTGAGAAATCCATAGATTACATTCTTGGATTTTTGGTGGAAACCATTTCTTGGTTAAAAACTCGTACGTGTTAGCCTTCGGTATTATTGAAAATGGTCATTCATGGCTATTTTCGGCAAAATGGGGGTTGTGTGGCCATTGATCGTCGACCAGAGGCTCATACACCTCACCCCACATATGTTTCCTTGTCGTAGATCACATTCTTGGATTTCTGGTGGAGACCATTTCTTGGTCAAAAATCCGTAGGTGTTAGCCTTCGATATTATTGAAAATGGTCGTTCATGGCTATTTTCGACATAAATGGAGGTTGTGTGGCCATTGATCATCGACCAGAGGCTCATACACCTCACCCCACATATGTTTCCTTGCCATAGATCACATTCTTGGATTTCTGGTGGAGACCATTTCTTGGTCAAAAATCCGTAGGTGTTAGCCTTCGGTATTATTGAAAATGGTCGTTCATGGCTATTTTCGACAAAAATGGGGGTTGTGTGGCCATTGATCATCGACCAGACGCTCATACACCTCACCCCACATATGTTTCCTTGCCATAGATCACATTCTTGGATTTCTGGTGGAGACCATTTCTTGGTCTAAAATCCGTAGGTGTTAGCCTCTAGTATTATTGAAAATGGTCGCTCATGGCTATTTTCAAGGTCGCTCATGGCTATTTTCATAAAAATGGGGGTTGTGTGGCCATTTATCATCGACCCCCATTTTTATGAAAATAGCCATGAGCGACCTTGAAAATAGCCATGAGCGACCATTTTCAATAATACTAGAGGCTAACACCTACGGATTTTAGACCAAGAAATGGTCTCCACCAGAAATCCAAGAATGTGATCTATGGCAAGGAAACATATGTGGGGTGAGGTGTATGAGCGTCTGGTCGATGATCAATGGACACACAACCCCCATTTTTGTCGAAAATAGCCATGAACGACCATTTTCAATAATACCGAAGGCTAACCCCTACGGATTTTTGACCAAGAAATGGTCTCCACCAATAATCCAAGAATGTGATTTATGGCAAAGAAACATATGTGGGGTGATGTGTATGAGCCTCTGGTCGACGATCAATGGCCACACAACCCTAATTTTTGTCCAAAATAGCCATGAACGACCATTTTCAATGACACTGAAGGCTAACACCTACGGATTTTTGACCAAGAAATGGTCTCCACCATAAATCCAAGAATGTGATCTATGGCAAGGAAACATATGTGTAGTGAGGTGTATGAGCCTCTGGTCGAAGATCAATGGCCACACAACCCCCATTTTTGTCGAAAATAGCCATGAATGACCATTTTCAAAAATACCAAAGGCTAACACGTACGGATTTTTGACCAAGAAATGGTCTCCACCAGAAATCCAAGAATGTGATCTATGGCAAGGAAACATATGTGGGGTGAGGTGTACGAGCCTCTAGTCGATGATCAATGGCCACACAACCCCCATTTTGCCGAAAATAGCCATGAACGACCATTTTCAATAATACCGAAGGCTAACACGTACGAGTTTTTAACCAAGAAATGGTCTCCACCAGAAATCCAAGAATGTGATCTATGGCAATGAATCATATGTGGGGTGAGGTTTATGAGCCTCTAGTCGATGATAAATGGCCACACAACCCCCATTTTTTATGAAAATAGCCATGAGCGACCTTGAAAATAGCCATAAGCGACCATTTTCAATAATACTAGAGGCTAACACCTACGGATTTTAGACCAAGAAATGGTCTCCACCAGAAATCCAAGAATGTGATCTATGGCAAGGAAACATATGTGGGGTGAGGTGTATGAGCGTCTGGTCGATGATCAATGGCCACACAACCCCCATTTTTGTCGAAAATAGCCATGAACGACCATTTTCAATAATACCTAAGGCTAACACCTACGGATTTTTGACCAAGAAATGGTCTCCACCAGAAATCCAAGAATGTGATCTATGGCAAGGAAACATATGTGGGGTGAGGTGTATGAGCCTCTGGTCGACGATCAATGGCCACACAACCCTAATTTTTGTTGAAAATAGCCATGAACGACCATTTTCAATGACACTGAAGGCTAACACCTACGAATTTTTGACCAAGAAATGGTCTCCACCATAAATCCAAGAATGTGATCTATGGCAAGGAAACATATGTGTAGTGAGGTGTATGAGCCTCTGGTCGAAGATCAATGGCCACACAACCCCCATTTTTGTCGAAAATAGCCATGAATGACCATTTTCAAAAATACCAAAGGCTAACACATTCGGATTTTTGCCCAAGAAATGGTCTCCACCAGAAATCCAAGAATGTGATCTATGGCAAGGAAACATATGTGGGGTGAGGTGTACGAGCCTCTGGTCGATGATCAATGGCCACAGAACCCCCATTTTGCAGAAAATAGCCATGAACGACCATTTTCAATAATACCGAAGGCTAACACGTACGAGTTTTTGACCAAGAAATGGTCTCCACCAAAAATCCAAGAATGTGATCTATGGAAAGGAAACATATGTGGGGTGAGATTTATGAGCCTCTAGTCGATGATAAATGGCCACACAACCCCCATTTTTTTATGAAAATAGCCATGAGCGACCATTTTCAAAAATATTAGAGGCTAAGACCTACAGATTTTTGACCAAGAAATGGTCTCCACCAGAAATCCAAGAATGTGATCTATGGCAAGGAAACATATGTGGGGTGAGGTGTATGAGCCTCTGGTCGATGATCAATGGCCACACAACCCCCATTTTTGTCGAAAGTAGCCATGAATGACCATTTACAATAATACCGAAGGCTAACACCTACGGATTTTTGACCAAGAAATGGTCTCCACCAGAAATCCAAGAATGTGATCTATGGCAAGGAAACATATGTGGGGTGAGGTGTATGAGCCTCTGGTCGACGATCAATGGCCACACAACCCCCATTTTGCCGAAAATAGCCATGAATGACCATTTTCAATAATACCGAAGGCTAACACGTACGAGTTTTTAACCAAGAAATGGTTTCCACCAGAAATCCAAGAATGTAATCTATGGCAAGGAAACATATGTGGGGTGAGGTTTATGAGCCTCTAGTCGATGATAATGGCCACACAACCCCCATTTTTTATGAAAATAGCCATGAGCGACCTTGAAAATAGCCATGAGCGACCTTGAAAATAGCCATGAGCGACCATTTTCAATAATATTAGAGGCTAAGACCTATGGATTTTTGACCAAGAAATGGTCTCCACCAGAAATCCAAGAATGTGATCTATGGCAAGGAAACATATGTGGGGTGAGGTGTATGAGCCTCTGGTCGATGATCAATGGCCACACAACCCCCATTTTTGTCGAAAATAGCCATGAATGACCATTTACAATAATACCGAAGGCTAACACCTACGGATTTTTGACCAAGAAATGGTCTCCACCAGAAATCCAAGAATGTGATCTATGGCAAGGAAACATATGTGGGGTGAGGTGTATGAGCCTCTGGTCGATAATCAATGGCCACACAACCCCCATTTTTGTCGAAAATAGCCATGAACGACCATTTTCAATAATATCGAAGGCTAACACCTATGGATTTTTGACCAAGAAATGGTCTCCACCAGAAATCCAAGAATGTGATCTACGACAAGGAAACATATGTGGGGTGAGGTGTATGAGCCTCTGGTCGACGATCAATAGCCACACAACCCCCATTTTGCCGAAAATAGCCATGAATGACCATTTTCAATAATACCGAAGGCTAACACGTACGAGTTTTTAACCAAAAATGGTTTCCACCAGAAATCCAAGAATGTAATCTATGGCAAGGAAACATATGTGGGGTGAGGTTTATGAGCCTCTAGTCGATGATAAATGGCCACACAACCCCCATTTTTTATGAAAATAGCCATGAGCGACCTTGAAAATAGCCATGAGCGACCATTTTCAATAATACTAGAGGCTAACACCTACGGATTTTAGACCAAGAAATGGTCTCCACCAGAAATCCAAGAATGTGATCTATGGCAAGGAAACATATGTGGGGTGAGGTGTATGAGCGTCTGGTCGATGATCAATGGCCACACAACCCCCATTTTTGTCAAAAATAGCCATGAATGACCATTTACAATAATACCGAAGGCTAACACCTACGGATTTTTGACCAAGAAATGGTCTCCACCAGAAATCCAAGAATGTGATCTATGGCAAGGAAACATATGTGGGGTGAGGTGTATGAGCCTCTGGTCGACGATCAATGGCCACACAACCCCCATTTTGCCGAAAATAGCCATGAATGACCATTTTCAATAATACCGAAGGCTAACACGTACGAGTTTTTAACCAAGAAATGGTTTCCACCAGAAATCCAAGAATGTAATCTATGGCAAGGAAACATATGTGGGGTGAGGTTTATGAGCCTCTAGTCGATGATAATGGCCACACAACGCCCATTTTTTATGAAAATAGCCATGAGCGACCTTGAAAATAGCCATGAGCGACCTTGAAAATAGCCATGAGCGACCATTTTCAATAATATTAGAGGCTAAGACCTACGGATTTTTGACCAAGAAATGGTCTCCACCAGAAATCCAAGAATGTGATCTATGGCAAGGAAACATATGTGGGGTGAGGTGTATGAGCCTCTGGTCGATGATCAATGGCCACACAACCCCCATTTTTGTCGAAAATAGCCATGAATGACCATTTACAATAATACCGAAGGCTAACACCTACGGATTTTTGACCAAGAAATGGTCTCCACCAGAAATCCAAGAATGTGATCTATGGCAAGGAAACATATGTGGGGTGAGGTGTATGAGCCTCTGGTCGATAATCAATGGCCACACAACCCCCATTTTTGTCGAAAATAGCCATGAACGACCATTTTCAATAATATCGAAGGCTAACACCTATGGATTTTTGACCAAGAAATGGTCTCCACCAGAAATCCAAGAATGTGATCTACGACAAGGAAACATATGTGGGGTGAGGTGTATGAGCCTCTGGTCGACGATCAATGGCCACACAACCCCCATTTTGCCGAAAATAGCCATGAATGACCATTTTCAATAATACCGAAGGCTAACACGTACGAGTTTTTAACCAAGAAATGGTTTCCACCAGAAATCCAAGAATGTAATCTATGGCAAGGAAACATATGTGGGGTGAGGTTTATGAGCCTCTAGTCGATGATTAATGGCCACACAACCCCCATTTTTTATGAAAATAGCCATGAGCGACCTTGAAAATAGCCATGAGCGACCATTTTCAATAATACTAGAGGCTAACACCTACGGATTTTAGACCAAGAAATGGTCTCCACCAGAAATCCAAGAATGTGATCTATGGCAAGGAAACATATGTGGGGTGAGGTGTATGAGCGTCTGGTCGATGATCAATGGCCACACAACCCCCATTTTTGTCGAAAATAGCCATGAACGACCATTTTCAATAATACCGAAGGCTAACACCTACGGAATTTTGACCAAGAAATGGTCTCCACCAGAAATCCAAGAATGTGATCTATGGCAAGGAAACATATGTGGGGTGAGGTGTATGAGCCTCTGGTCGACGATCAATGGCCACACAACCCCCATTTTTTATGAAAATAGCCATGAGCGACCTTGAAAATAGCCATGAGCGACCATTTTCAATAATACTAGAGGCTAACACCTACAAATTTTAGACCAAGAAATGGTCTCCACCAGAAATCCAAGAATGTGATCTATGGCAAGGAAACATATGTGAGGTGAGGTGTATGAGTGTCTGGTCGATGATCAATGGCCACACAACCCCCATTTTTGTCGAAAATAGCCATGAACGACCATTTTCAATAATACCGAAGGCTAACACCTACGGATTTTTGACCAAGAAATGGTCTCCACCAGAAATCCAAGAATGTGATCTATGGCAAGGAAACATATGTGGGGTGAGGTTTATGAGCCTCTGGTCGATGATCAATGGCCACACAACCCCCATTTTTGTCGAAAATAGCCATGAACGACCATTTTCAATAATATCGAAGGCTAACACCTACGGATTTTTGACCAAGAAATGGTCTCCACCAGAAATCCAAGAATGTGATCTACGACAAGGAAACATATGTGGGGTGAGGTGTATGAGCCTCTGGTCGACGATCAATGGCCACACAACCCCCATTTTGCCGAAAATAGCCATGAATGACCATTTTCAATAATATCGAAGGCTAACACCTACAGATTTTTGACCAAGAAATGGTCTCCACCAGAAATCCAAGAATGTGATCTACGACAAGGAAACATATGTGGGGTGAGGTGTATGAGCCTCTGGTCGACGATCAATGGCCACACAACCCCCAATTTGCCGAAAATAGCCATGAATGACCATTTTCAATAATACCGAAGGCTAACACGTACGAGTTTTTAACCAAGAAATGGTTTCCACCAGAAATCCAAGAATGTAATCTATGGCAAGGAAACATATGTGGGGTGAGGTTTATGAGCCTCTAGTCGATGATAAATGGCCACACAACCCCCATTTTTATGAAAATAGCCATGAGCGACCTTGAAAATAGCCATGAGCGACCATTTTCAATAATACTAGAGGCTAACACCTACGGATTTTAGACCAAGAAATGGTCTCCACCAGAAATCCAAGAATGTGATCTATGGCAAGGAAACATATGTGGGGTGAGGTGTATTAGCGTCTGGTCGATGATCAATGGCCACACAACCCCCATTTTTGTCGAAAATAGCCATGAACGACCATTTTCAATAATACCGAAGGCTAACACCTACGGATTTTTGACCAAGAAATGGTCTCCACCAGAAATCCAAGAATGTGATCTATGGCAAGGAAACATATGTGGGGTGAGGTGTATGAGCCTCTGGTCGATGATCAATGGCCACACAACCTCCATTTATGTCGAAAATAGCCATGAACGACCATTTTCAATAATATCGAAGGCTAACACCTACGGATTTTTGACCAAGAAATGGTCTCCACCAGAAATCCAAGAATGTGATCTACGACAAGGAAACATATGTGGGGTGAGGTGTATGAGCCTCTGGTCGACGATCAATGGCCACACAACCCCCATTTTGCCGAAAATAGCCATGAATGACCATTTTCAATAATACCGAAGGCTAACACGTACGAGTTTTTAACCAAGAAATGGTTTCCACCAAAAATCCAAGAATGTAATCTATGGCAATGAAACATATGTGGGGTGAGGTTTATGAGCCTTTAGTCGATGATAAATGGCCACACAACCCCCATTTTTTATGAAAATAGCCATGAGCGACCTTGAAAATAGCCATGAGCGACCATTTTCAATAATACTAGAGGCTAACACCTACGGATTTTAGACCAAGAAATGGTCTCCACCAGAAATCCAAGAATGTGATCTATGGCAAGGAAACATATGTGGGGTGAGGTGTATGAGCGTCTGGTCGATGATCAATGGCCACACAACCCCCATTTTTGTCGAAAATAGCCATGAACGACCATTTTCAATAATACCGAAGGCTAACACCTACGGATTTTTTACCAAGAAATGGTCTCCACCAGAAATCCAAGAATGTGATCTATGGCAAGGAAACATATGTGGGGTGAGGTGTATGAGCCTCTAGTCGATGATCAATGGCCACACAACCCCCATTTTTGTCGAAAATAGCCATGAATGACCATTTTCAAAAATACCAAAGGCTAACACGTACAGATTTTTAACCAAGAAATGGTCTCCACCAGAAATCCAAGAATGTGATCTATGGCAAGGAAACATATGTGGGGTGAGGTGTACGAGCCTCTGGTCGATGATCAATGGCCACACAACCCCCATTTTGCCGAAAATAGCCATGAATGACCATTTTCAATAATACCGAAGGCTAACACGTACGAGTTTTTAACCAAGAAATGGTCTCCACCAGAAATCCAAGAATGTGATCTATGGCAAGGAAACATATGTGGGGTGAGGTGTATGAGCGTCTGGTCGATGATCAATGGCCACACAACCACCATTTTTGTCGAAAATAGCCATGAACGACCATTTTCAATAATACCGAAGGCTAACACCTACGGATTTTTGACCAAGAAATGGTCTCCACCAGAAATCCAAGAATGTGATCTATGGCAAGGAAACATATGTGGGGTGAGGTGTATGAGCCTCTGGTCGACGATCAATGGCCACACAACCCTAATTTTTGTCGAAAATAGCCATGAACGACCATTTTCAATGACATTGAAGGCTAACTCCTACGGAGTTTTGACCAAGAAATGGTCTCCACCATAAATCCAAGAATGTGATCTATGGCAAGGAAACATATGTGTAGTGAGGTGTATGAGCCTCTGGTCGATGATCAATGGCCACACAACCCCCATTTTTGTCGAAAATAGCCATGAATGACCATTTACAATAATACCGAAGGCTAACACCTACGGATATTTGACCAAGAAATGGTCTCCACCAGAAATCCAAGAATATGATCTATGGCAAGGAAACATATATGGGGTGAGGTGTATGAGCCTCTGGTCGACGATCAATGCCCACACAACCCCCATTTTGCCGAAAATAGCCATGAATGACCATTTTCAATAATACCGAAGGCTAACACGTACGAGTTTTTAACCAAGAAATGGTCTCCACCAGAAATCCAAGAATGTAATCTATGGCAAGGAAACATATGTGGGGTGAGGTTTATGAGCCTCTAGTCGATGATAAATGGCCACACAAGCTCCATTTTTTATGAAAATAGCCATGAGCGACCTTGAAAATAGCCATGAGCGACCATTTTCAATAATACTAGAGGCTAACACCTACGGATTTTAGACCAAGAATTGGTCCCCACCAGAAATCCAAGAATGTGATATATGGCAAGGAAACATATGTGGGTGAGGTGTATGAGCGTCTGGTCGATGATCAATGGCCACACAACCCCCATTTTTGTCGAAAATAGCCATGAATGACCATTTTCAATAATACCGAAGGCTAACACCTACGGATTTTTGACCAAGAAATGGTCTCCACCAGAAATCCAAGAATGTGATCTATGGCAAGGAAACATATGTGGGGTGAGGTGTATGAGCCTCTAGTCGATGATCAATGGCCACACAACCCCCATTTTTGTCGAAAATAGCCATGAATGATCATTTTCAAAAATACCAAAGGCTAACACGTACGGATTTTTGACCAAGAAATGGTCTCCACCAGAAATCCAAGAATGTGATCTATGGCAAGGAAACATATGTGGGGTGAGGTGTACGAGCCTCTGGTCGATGATCAATGGCCACACAACCCCCATTTTGCCAAAAATAGCCATGAATGACCATTTTCAATAATACCGAAGGCTAACACGTACGAGTTTTTAACCAAGAAATGGTTTCCACCAGAAATCCAAGAATGTAATCTATGGCAAGGAAACATATGTGGGGTGAGGTTTATGAGCCTCTAGTCGATGATAAATGGCCACACAACCCCCATTTTTTAAGAAAATAGCCATGAGCGACCTTGAAAATAGCCATGAGCGACCATTTTCAATAATACTAGAGGCTAACACCTATGGATTTTAGACCAAGAAATGGTCTCCACCAGAAATCCAAGAATGTGATCTATGACAAGGAAACATATGTGGGGTGAGGTGTATGAGCGTCTGGTCGATGATCAATGGCCACACAACCCTCATTTTTGTCGAAAATAGCCATGAACGACCATTTTCAATAATACCGAAGGCTAACACCTACGGATTTTTGACCAAGAAATGGTCTCCACCAGAAATCCAAGAATGTGATCTATGGCAAGGAAACATATGTGGGGTGAGGTGTATGAGCCTCTGGTCGACGATCAATGGCCACACAACCCCCATTTTTTATGAAAATAGCCATGAGCGACCTTGAAAATAGCCATGAGCGACCATTTTCAATAATACTAGAGGCTAACACCTACGGATTTTAGACCAAGAAATGGTCTCCACCAGAAATCCAAGAATGTGATCTATGGCAAGGAAACATATGTGGGGTGAGGTGTATGAGCGTCTGGTCGATGATCAATGGCCACACAACCCCCATTTTTGTCGAAAATAGCCATGAACGACCATTTTCAAAAATACCGAAGGCTAACACCTACGGATTTTTGACCAAGAAATGGTCTCCACCAGAAATCCAAGAATGTGATCTATGGCAAGGAAACATATGTGGGGTGAGGTGTATGAGCCTCTGGTCGATGATCAATGGCCACACAACCCCCATTTTTGTCGAAAATAGCCATGAACGACCATTTTCAATAATATCGAAGGCTAACACCTACGGATTTTTGACCAAGAAATGGTCTCCACCAGAAATCCAAGAATGTGATCTACGACAAGGAAACATATGTGGGGTGAGGTGTATGAGCCTCTGGTCGACGATCAATGGCCACACAACCCCCATTTTGCCGAAAATAGCCATGAATGACCATTTTCAATAATATCGAAGACTAACACCTACGGATTTTTGACCATGAAATGGTCTCCACCAGAAATCCAAGAATGTGATCTACGACAAGGAAACATATGTGGGGTGAGGTGTATGAGCCTCTGGTCGACGATCAATGGCCACACAACCCCCATTTTGCCGAAAATAGCCTTGAATGACCATTTTCAATAATACCGAAGGCTAACACGTACGAGTTTTTAACCAAGAAATGGTTTCCACCAGAAATCCAAGAATGTAATCTATGGCAAGGAAACATATGTGGGGTGAGGTTTATGAGCCTCTAGTCGATGATAAATGGCCACACAACCCCCATTTTTTATGAAAATAGCCATGAGCGACCTTGAAAATAGCCATGAGCGACCATTTTCAATAATACTAGAGGCTAACACCTACGGATTTTAGACCAAGAAATGGTCTCCACCAGAAATCCAAGAATGTGATCTATGGCAAGGAAACATATGTGGGGTGAGGTGTATGAGCGTCTGGTCGATGATCAATGGCCACACAACCCCCATTTTTGTCGAAAATAGCCATGAACGACCATTTTCAATAATATCGAAGGCTAACACCTACGGATTTTTGACCAAGAAATGGTCTCCACCAGAAATCCAAGAATGTGATCTATGGCAAGGAAACATATGTGGGGTGAGGTGTATGAGCGTCTGGTCGATGATCAATGGCCACACAAATCCCATTTTTGTCGAAAATAGCCATGAACGACCATTTTCAATAATACCGAAGGCTAACACCTACGGATTTTTTACCAAGAAATGGTCTCGACCAGAAATCCAAGAATGTGATCTATGGCAAGGAAACATATGTGGGGTGAGGTGTATGAGCCTCTGGTCGATGATCAATGGCCACACAACCTCCATTTTTGTCGAAAATAGCCATGAACGACCATTTTCAATAATATCGAAGGCTAACACCTACGGATTTTTGACCAAGAAATGGTCTCCACTAGAAATCCAAGAATGTGATCTACGACAAGGAAACATATGTGGGGTGAGGTGTATGAGCCTCTGGTCGACGATCAATGGCCACACAACCCCCATTTTGCCGAAAATAGCCATGAATGACCATTTTCAATAATATCGAAGGCTAACACCTACGGATTTTTGACCAAGAAATGGTCTCCACCAGAAATCCAAGAATGTGATCTACGACAAGGAAACATATGTGGGGTGAGGTGTATGAGCCTCTGGTCGACGATCAATGGCCACACAACCCCCATTTTGCCTCATACACCTCACCCCACATATGTTTCCTTGCCATAGATCACATTCTTGGATTTCTGGTGGAGACCATTTCTTGGTAAAAAATCCGTAGGTGTTAGCCTTCGGTATTATTGAAAATGGTCGTTCATGGCTATTTTCGACAAAAATGGGGGTTGTGTGGCCATTGATCATCGACCAGACGCTCATACTCCTCACCCCACATATGTTTCCTTGCCATAGATCACATTCTTGGATTTCTGGTGGAGACCATTTCTTGGTCAAAAATCCGTAGGTGTTAGCCTTCGATATTATTGAAAATGGTCATTCATGGCTATTTTCGACAAAAATGGGGGTTGTGTGGCCATTGATCATCGACCAGACGCTCATACACCTCACCCCACATATGTTTCCTTGCCATAGATCACATTCTTGGATTTCTGGTGGAGACCATTTCTTGGTCTAAAATCCGTAGGTGTTAGCCTCTAGTATTATTGAAAATGGTCGCTCATGGCTATTTTCAAGGTCGCTCATGGCTATTTTCATAAAAAATGGAGCTTGTGTGGCCATTTATCATTGACTAGAGGCTCATAAACCTCACCCCACATATGTTTCCTTGCCATAGATTACATTCTTGGATTTCTGGTGGAGACCATTTCTTGGTTAAAAACTCGTACGTGTTAGCCTTCAGTATTATTGAAAATGGTCATTCATGGCTATTTTCGGCAAAATGGGGGTTGTGTGGCCATTGATCGTCGACCAGAGGCTCATACACCTCACCCCACATATGTTTCCTTGCCATAGATCATATTCTTGGATTTCTGGTGGAGACCATTTCTTGGTCAAAAATCCGTAGGTGTTAGCCTTCGGTATTATTGTAAATGGTCATTCATGGCTATTTTCGACAAAAATGGGGGTTGTGTGGCCATTGATCATCGACCAGAGGCTCATACACCTCACTACACATATGTTTCCTTGCCATAGATCACATTCTTGGATTTATGGTGGAGACCATTTCTTGGTCAAAAATCCGTAGGTGTTAGCCTTCAATGTCATTGAAAATGGTCGTTCATGGCTATTTTCGACAAAAATTAGGGTTGTGTGGCCATTGATCGTCGACCAGAGGCTCATACACCTCACCCCACATATGTTTCCTTGCCATAGATCACATTCTGGGATTTCTGGTGGAGACCATTTCTTGGTCAAAAATCCGTAGGTGTTAGCCTTCGGTATTATTGAAAATGGTCGTTCATGGCTATTTTCGACAAAAATGGGGGTTGTGTGGCCATTGATCATCGACCAGACGCTCATACACCTCACCCCACATATGTTTCCTTGCCATAGATCACATTCTTGGATTTCTGGTGGAGACCATTTCTTGGTTAAAAACTCGTACGTGTTAGCCTTCGGTATTATTGAAAATGGTCATTCATGGCTATTTTCGGCAAAATGGGGGTTGTGTGGCCATTGATCATCGACCAGAGGCTCGTACACCTCACCCCACATATGTTTCCTTGCCATAGATCACATTCTTGGATTTCTGGTGGAGACCATTTCTTGGTTAAAAATCCGTACGTGTTAGCCTTTGGTATTTTTGAAAATGGTCATTCATGGCTATTTTCGACAAAAATGGGGGTTGTGTGGCCATTGATCATCGACTAGAGGCTCATACACCTCACCCCACATATGTTTCCTTGCCATAGATCACATTCTTGGATTTCTGGTGGAGACCATTTCTTGGTAAAAAATCCGTAGGTGTTAGCCTTCGGTATTATTGAAAATGGTCGTTCATGGCTATTTTCGACAAAAATGGGGGTTGTGTGGCCATTGATCATCGACCAGACGCTCATACACCTCACCCCACATATGTTTCCTTGCCATAGATCACATTCTTGGATTTCTGGTGGAGACCATTTCTTGGTCTAAAATCCGTAGGTGTTAGCCTCTAGTATTATTGAAAATGGTCGCTCATGGCTATTTTCAAGGTCGCTCATGGCTATTTTCATAAATAATGGGGGTTGTGTGGCCATTTATCATCGACTAGAGGCTCATAAACCTCACCCCACATATGTTTCATTGCCATAGAATACATTCTTGGATTTCTGGTGGAAACCATTTCTTGGTTAAAAACTCGTACGTGTTAGCCTTCGGTATTATTGAAAATGGTCATTCATGGATATTTTCGGCAAAATGGGGGTTGTGTGGCCATTGATCGTCGACCAGAGGCTCATACACCTCACCCCACATATGTTTCCTTGTCGTAGATCACATTCTTGGATTTCTGGTGGAGACCATTTCTTGGTCAAAAATCCGTAGGTGTTAGCCTTCGATATTATTGAAAATGGTCATTCATGGCTATTTTCGGCAAAATGGGGGTTGTGTGGCCATTGATCGTCGAACAGAGGCTCATACACCTCACCCCACATATGTTTCCTTGTCGTAGATCACATTCTTAGATTTCTGGTGGAGACCATTTCTTGGTCAAAAATCAGTAGGTGTTAGCCTTCGATATTATTGAAAATGGTCGTTCATGGCTATTTTCGACAAAAATGGAGGTTGTGTGGCCATTGATCATCGACCAGAGGCTCATACACCTCACTCCACATATGTTTCCTTGCCATAGATCACATTCTTGGATTTCTGGTGGAGACCATTTCTTGGTCAAAAATCCGTAGGTGTTAGCCTTCGGTATTATTGAAAATGGTCGTTCATGGCTATTTTCGACAAAAATGGGGGTTGTGTGGCCATTGATCATCGACCAGACGCTCATACACCTCACCCCACATATGTTTCCTTGCCATAGATCACATTCTTGGATTTCTGGTGGAGACCATTTCTTGGTCTAAAATCCGTAGGTGTTAGCCTCTAGTATTATTGAAAATGGTCGCTCATGGCTATTTTCAAGGTCGCTCATGGCTATTTTCATAAAAAATGGGGGTTGTGTGGCCATTTATCATCGACTAGAGGCTGATAAACCTCACCCCACATATGTTTCCTTGCCATAGATTACATTCTTGGATTTCTGGTGGAAACCATTTCTTGGTTAAAAACTCGTACGTGTTAGCCTTCGGTATTATTGAAAATGGTCATTCATGGCTATTTTCGGCAAAATGGGGGTTGTGTGGCCATTGATCGTCGACCAGAGGCTCATACACCTCACCCCACATATGTTTCGTTGTCGTAGATCACATTCTTGGATTTCTGGTGGAGACCATTTCTTGGTCAAAAATCCGTAGGTGTTAGCCTTCGATATTATTGAAAATGGTCATTCATGGCTATTTTCGGCAAAATGGGGGTTGTGTGGCCATTGATCGTCGACCAGAGGCTCATACACCTCACCCCACATATGTTTCCTTGTCGTAGATCACATTCTTGGATTTCTGGTGGAGACCATTTCTTGGTCAAAAATCCGTAGGTGTTAGCCTTCGATATTATTGAAAATGGTCGTTCATGGCTATTTTCGACAAAAATGGGGGTTGTGTGGCCATTTATCATCGACCAGAGGATCATACACCTCACCCCACATATGTTTCCTTGCCATAGATCACATTCTTGGATTTCTGGTGGAGACCATTTCTTGGTCAAAAATGCGTAGGTGTTAGCCTTCGGTATTATTGAAAATGGTCGTTCATGGCTATTTTCGACAAAAATGGGGGTTGTGTGGCCATTGATCATCGACCAGACGCTCATACACCTCACCCCACATATGTTTCCTTGCCATAGATCACATTCTTGGATTTCTGGTGGAGACCATTTCTTGGTCTAAAATCCGTAGGTGTTAGCCTCTAGTATTATTGAAAATGGTCGCTCATGGCTATTTTCAAGGTCGCTCATGGCTATTTTCATAAAAAATGGGGGTTGTGTGGCCATTGATCGTCGACCAGAGGCTCATACACCTCACCCCACATATGTTTCCTTGCCATAGATCACATTCTTGGATTTCTGGTGGAGACCATTTCTTGGTCAAAATTCCGTAGGTGTTAGCCTTCGGTATTATTGAAAATGGTCGTTCATGGCTATTTTCGACAAAAATGGGGGTTGTGTGGCCATTGATCATCGACCAGACGCTCATACACCTCACCCCACATATGTTTCCTTGCCATAGATCACATTCTTGGATTTCTGGTGGAGACCATTTCTTGGTCTAAAATCCGTAGGTGTTAGCCTCTAGTATTATTGAAAATGGTCGCTCATGGCTATTTTCAAGGTCGCTCATGGCTATTTTCATAAAAAATGGGGGTTGTGTGGCCATTTATCATCGACTAGAGGCTCATAAACCTCACCCCACATATGTTTCCTTGCCATAGATTACATTCTTGGATTTCTGGTGGAAACCATTTCTTGGTTAAAAACTCGTACGTGTTAGCCTTCGGTATTATTGAAAATGGTCATTCATGGCTATTTTCGGCAAAATGGGGGTTGTGTGGCCATTGATCGTCGACCAGAGGCTCATACACCTCACCCCACATATGTTTCCTTGTCGTAGATCACATTCTTGGATTTCTGGTGGAGACCATTTCTTGGTCAAAAATCCATAGGTGTTAGCCTTCGATATTATTGAAAATGGTCGTTCATGGCTATTTTCGACAAAAATGGGGGTTGTGTGGCCATTGATTATCGACCAGAGGCTCATACACCTCACCCCACATATGTTTCCTTGCCATAGATCACATTCTTGGATTTCTGGTGGAGACCATTTCTTGGTCAAAAATCCGTAGGTGTTAGCCTTCGGTATTATTGTAAATGGTCATTCATGGCTATTTTCGACAAAAATGGGGGTTGTGTGGCCATTGATCATCGACCAGAGGCTCATACACCTCACCCCACATATGTTTCCTTGCCATAGATCACATTCTTGTATTTCTGGTGGAGACCATTTCTTGGTCAAAAATCCGTAGGTCTTAGCCTCTAATATTATTGAAAATGGTCGCTCATGGCTATTTTCAAGGTCGCTCATGGCTATTTTCATAAAAAATGGGGGTTGTGTGGCCATTTATCACCGACTAGAGGCTCATAAACCTCACCCCACATATGTTTCCTTGCCATAGATTACATTCTTGGATTTCTGGTGGAAACCATTTCTTGGTTAAAAACTCGTACGTGTTAGCCTTCGGTATTATTGAAAATGGTCATTCATGGCTATTTTCGGCAAAATGGGGGTTGTGTGGCCATTGATCGTCAACCAGAGGCTCATACACCTCACCCCACATATGTTTCCTTGTCGTAGATCACATTCTTGGATTTCTGGTGGAGACCATTTCTTGGTCAAAAATCCGTAGGTGTTCGCCTTCGATATTATTGAAAATGGTCGTTCATGGCTATTTTCGACAAAAATGGGAGTTGTGTGGCCATTGATCATCGACCAGAGGCTCATACACCTCACCCCACATATGTTTCCTTGCCATAGATCACATTCTTGGATTTCTGGTGGAGACCATTTCTTGGTCAAAAATCCGTAGGTGTTAGCCTTCGGTATTATTGTAAATGGTCATTCATGGCTATTTTCGACAAAAATGGGGGTTGTGTGGCCATTGATCATCGACCAGAGGCTCATACACCTCACCCCACATATGTTTCCTTGCCATAGATCACATTCTTGGATTTCTGGTGGAGACCATTTCTTGGTCAAAAATCCGTAGGTCTTAGCCTCTAATATTATTGAAAATGGTCGCTCATGGCTATTTTAATAAAAAAATGGGGGTTGTGTGGCCATTTATCATCGACTAGAGGCTCATAAATCTCACCCCACATATGTTTCCTTGCCATAGATCACATTCTTGGATTTTTGGTGGAGACCATTTCTTGGTCAAAAACTCGTACGTGTTAGCCTTCGGTATTATTGAAAATGGTCGTTCATGGCTATTTTCGGCAAAATGGGGGTTCTGTGGCCATTGATCATCGACCAGAGGCTCGTACACCTCACCCCACATATGTTTCCTTGCCATAGATCACATTCTTGGATTTCTGGTGGAGACCATTTCTTGGGCAAAAATCCGAATGTGTTAGCCTTTGGTATTTTTGAAAATGGTCATTCATGGCTATTTTCGACAAAAATGGGGGTTGTGTGGCCATTGATCTTCGACCAGAGGCTCATACACCTCACTACACATATGTTTCCTTGCCATAGATCACATTCTTGGATTTATGGTGGAGACCATTTCTTGGTCAAAAATCCGTAGGTGTTAGCCTTCAGTGTCATTGAAAATGGTCGTTCATGGCTATTTTCGACAAAAATTAGGGTTGTGTGGCCATTGATCGTCGACCAGAGGCTCATACACCTCACCCCACATATGTTTCCTTGCCATAGATCACATTCTTGGATTTCTGGTGGAGACCATTTCTTGGTCAAAAATCCGTAGGTGTTAGCCTTAGGTATTATTGAAAATGGTCGTTCATGGCTATTTTCGACAAAAATGGGGGTTGTGTGGCCATTGATCATCGACCAGACGCTCATACACCTCACCCCACATATGTTTCCTTGCCATAGATCACATTCTTGGATTTCTGGTGGAGACCATTTCTTGGTCTATAATCCGTAGGTGTTAGCCTCTAGTATTATTGAAAATGGTCGCTCATGGCTATTTTCAAGGTCGCTCATGGCTATTTTCATAAAAAATGGGGGTTGTGTGGCCATTTATCATCGACTAGAGGCTCATAAACCTCACCCCACATATGTTTCATTGCCATAGATCACATTCTTGGATTTCTGGTGGAGACCATTTCTTGGTTAAAAACTCGTACGTGTTAGCCTTCAGTATTATTGAAAATGGTCGTTCATGGCTATTTTCGGCAAAATGGGGGTTGTGTGGCCATTGATCATCGACCAGAGGCTCGTACACCTCACCCCACATATGTTTCCTTGCCATAGATCACATTCTTGGATTTCTGGTGGAGACCATTTCTTGGTCAAAAATCCGTACGTGTTAGCCTTTGGTATTTTTGAAAATGGTCATTCATGGCTATTTTCGACAAAAATGGGGGTTGTGTGGCCATTGATCTTCGACCAGAGGCTCATACACCTCACTACACATATGTTTCCTTGCCATAGATCACATTCTTGGATTTATGGTGGAGACCATTTCTTGGTCAAAATTCCGTAGGTGTTAGCCTTCAGTGTCATTGAAAATGGTCGTTCATGGCTATTTTCGACAAAAATTAGGGTTGTGTGGCCATTGATCGTCGACCAGAGGCTCATACACCTCACCCCACATATGTTTCTTTGCCATAAATCACATTCTTGGATTATTGGTGGAGACCATTTCTTGGTCAAAAATCAGTAGGTGTTAGCCTTCAGTATTATTGAAAATGGTCGTTCATGGCTATTTTCGACAAAAATGGGGGTTGTGTGTCCATTGATCATCGACCAGACGCTCATACACCTCACCCCACATATGTTTCCTTGCCATAGATCACATTCTTGGATTTCTGTTGGAGACCATTTCTTGGTCTAAAATCCGTAGGTGTTAGCCTCTAGTATTATTGAAAATGGTCGCTCATGGCTATTTTCAAGGTCGCTCATGGCTATTTTCATAAAAAATGGGGGTTGTGTGGCCATTTATCATCGACTAGAGGCTCATAAACCTCACCCCACATATGTTTCCTTGCCATAGATTACATTCTTGGATTTCTGGTGGAAGCCATTTCTTGGTTAAAAACTCGTACGTGTTAGCCTTCGGTATTATTGAAAATGGTCATTCATGGCTATTTTCGGCAAAATGGGGGTTGTGTGGCCATTGATCGTCGACCAGAGGCTCATACACCTCACCCCACAAATGTTTCCTTGTCGTAGATCACATTCTTGGATTTCTGGTGGAGACCATTTCTTGGTCAAAAATCCGTAGGTGTTAGCCTTCGATATTATTGAAAATGGTCGTTCATGGCTATTTTCGACAAAAATGGGGGTTGTGTGGCCATTGATCATCAACCAGAGGCTCATACACCTCACCCCACATATGTTTCCTTGCCATAGATCACATTCTTGGATTTCTGGTGGAGACCATTTCTTGGTCAAAAATCCGTAGGTGTTAGCCTTCGGTATTATTGTAAATGGTCATTCATGGCTATTTTCGACAAAAATGGGGGTTGTGTGGCCATTGATCATCGACCATAGGCTCATACACCTCACCCCACATATGTTTCCTTGCCATAGATCACATTCTTGGATTTCTGGTGGAGACCATTTCTTGGTCAAAAATCCGTAGGTCTTAGCCTCTAATATTATTGAAAATGGTCGCTCATGGCTATTTTCATAAAAAAATGGGGGTTGTGTGGCCATTTATCATCGACTAGAGGCTCATAAATCTCACCCCACATATGTTTCCTTGCCATAGATCACATTCTTGGATTTTTGGTGGAGACCATTTCTTGGTCAAAAACTCGTACGTGTTAGCCTTCGGTATTATTGAAAATGGTCGTTCATTGTTATTTTCGGCAAAATGGGGGTTGTGTGGCCATTGATCATCGACCAGAGGCTCGTACACCTCACCCCACATATGTTTCCTTGCGATAGATTACATTCTTGGATTTCTGGTGGAAACCATTTCTTGGTTAAAAACTCGTACGTGTTAGCCTTCGGTATTATTGAAAATGGTCATTCATGGCTATTTTCGGCAAAATGGGGGTTGTGTGGCCATTGATCGTCGACCAGAGGCTCATACACCTCACCCCACATATGTTTCCTTGTCGTAGATCACATTCTTGTATTTCTGGTGGAGACCATTTCTTGGTCAAAAATCCGTAGGTGTTAGCCTTCGATATTATTGAAAATGGTCGTTCATGGCCGTTTTCGACAAAAATGGGGGTTGTGTGGCCATTGATCATCGACCAGAGGCTCATACACCTCACCCCACATATGTTTCCTTGCCATAGATCACATTCTTGGATTTCTGGTGGAGACCATTTCTTGGTCAAAAATCCGTAGGTGCTAGCCTTCGGTATTATTGTAAATGGTCATTCATGGCTATTTTCGACAACAATGTGGGTTGTGTGGCCATTGATCATCGACCAGAGGCTCATACACCTCACCCCACATATGTTTCCTTGCCATAGATCACATTCTTAGATTTCTGGTGGAGACCATTTCTTGGTCAAAAATCCGTAGGTCTTAGCCTCTAATATTATTGAAAATGGTCGCTCATGGCTATTTTCATAAAAAATGGGGGTTGTGTGGCCATTTATCATCGACTAGAGGCTCATAAATCTCACCCCTCATATGTTTCCTTGCCATATATCACATTCTTGGATTTTTGGTGGAGACCATTTCTTGGTCAAAAACTCGTACGTGTTAGCCTTCGGTATTATTGAAAATGGTCATTCATGGCTATTTTCGGCAAAATGGGGGTTCTGTGGCCATTGATCATCGACCAGAGGCTCGTACACCTCACCCCACATATGTTTCCTTGCCATAGATCACATTCTTGGATTTCTGGTGGAGACCATTTCTTGGGCAAAAATCCGAATGTGTTAGCCTTTGGTATTTTTGAAAATGGTCATTCATGGCTATTTTCGACAAAAATGGGGGTTGTGTGGCCATTGATCTTCGACCAGAGGCTCATACACCTCACTACACATATGTTTCCTTGCCATAGATCACATTCTTGGATTTATGGTGGAGACCATTTCTTGGTCAAAAATCCGTAGGTGTTAGCCTTCAGTGTCATTGAAAATGGTCGTTCATGGCTATTTTCGACAAAAAATTAGGGTTGTGTGGCCATTGATCGTCGACCAGAGGCTCATACACCTCACCCCACATATGTTTCCTTGCCATAGATCACATTCTTGGATTTCTGGTGGAGACCATTTCTTGGTCAAAAATCCGTAGGTGTTAGCCTTCGGTATTATTGAAAATGGTCGTTCATGGCTATTTTCGACAAAAATGGGGGTTGTGTGGCCATTGATCATCGACCAGACGCTCATACACCTCACCCCACATAAGTTTCCTTGCCATAGATCACATTCTTGGATTTCTGGTGGAGACCATTTCTTGGTCTAAAATCCATAGGTGTTAGCCTCTAGTATTATTGAAAATGGTCGCTCATGGCTATTTTCAAGGTCGCTCATGGCTATTTTCATAAAAAATGGGGGTTGTGTGGCCATTTATCATCGACTAGAGGCTCATAAACCTCACCCCACATATGTTTCCTTGCCATAGATCACATTCTTGGATTTCTGGTGGAGACCATTTCTTGGTTAAAAACTCGTACGTGTTAGCCTTCGGTATTATTGAAAATGGTCGTTCATGGCTATTTTCGGCAAAATGGGGGTTGTGTGGCCATTGATCATCGACCAGAGGCTCGTACACCTCACCCCACATATGTTTCCTTGCCATAGATCACATTATTGGATTTCTGGTGGAGACCATTTCTTGGTCAAAAATCCGTACGTGTTAGCCTTTGGTATTTTTGAAAATGGTCATTCATGGCTATTTTCGACAAAAATGGGGGTTGTGTGGCCATTGATCTTCGACCAGAGGCTCATACACCTCACTACACATATGTTTCCTTGCCATAGATCACATTCTTGGATTTATGGTGGAGACCATTTCTTGGTCAAAAATCCGTAGGTGTTAGCCTTCAGTGTCATTGAAAATGGTCGTTCATGGCTATTTTCGACAAAAAATTAGGGTTGTGTGGCCATTGATCGTCGACCAGAGGCTCATACACCTCACCCCACATATGTTTCCTTGCCATAGATCACATTCTTGGATTTCTGGTGGAGACCATTTCTTGGTCAAAAATCCGTAGGTGTTAGCCTTCGGTATTATTGAAAATGGTCGTTCATGGCTATTTTCGACAAAAATGGGGGTTGTGTGGCCATTGATCATCGACCAGACGCTCATACACCTCACCCCACATATGTTTCCTTGCCATAGATCACATTCTTGGATTTCTGGTGGAGACCATTTCTTGGTCTAAAATCCATAGGTGTTAGCCTCTAGTATTATTGAAAATGGTCGCTCATGGCTATTTTCAAGGTCGCTCATGGCTATTTTCATAAAAAATGGGGGTTGTGTGGCCATTTATCATCGACTAGAGGCTCATAAACCTCACCCCACATATGTTTCCTTGCCATAGATCACATTCTTGGATTTCTGGTGGAGACCATTTCTTGGTTAAAAACTCGTACGTGTTAGCCTTCGGTATTATTGAAAATGGTCGTTCATGGCTATTTTCGGCAAAATGGGGGTTGTGTGGCCATTGATCATCGACCAGAGGCTCGTACACCTCACCCCACATATGTTTCCTTGCCATAGATCACATTATTGGATTTCTGGTGGAGACCATTTCTTGGTCAAAAATCCGTACGTGTTAGCCTTTGGTATTTTTGAAAATGGTCATTCATGGCTATTTTCGACAAAAATGGGGGTTGTGTGGCCATTGATCTTCGACCAGAGGCTCATACACCTCACTACACATATGTTTCCTTGCCATATATCACATTCTTGGATTTATGGTGGAGACCATTTCTTGGTCAAAAATCCGTAGGTGTTAGCCTTCAGTGTCATTGAAAATGGTCGTTCATGGCTATTTTCGACAAAAAATTAGGGTTGTGTGGCCATTGATCATCGACCAGAGGCTCATACACCTCACCCCACATATGTTTCCTTGCCATAGATCACATTCTTGGATTTCTGGTGGAGACCATTTCTTGGTCAAAAATCCGTAGGTGTTAGCCTTCGGTGTTATTGAAAATGGTCGTTCATGGCTATTTTCGACAAAAATGGGGGTTGTGTGGCCATTGATCATCGACCAGACGCTCATACACCTCACCCCACATATGTTTCCTTGCCATAGATCACATTCTTGGATTTCTGGTGGAGACCATTTCTTGGTCTAAAATCCGTAGGTGTTAGCCTCTAGTATTATTGAAAATGGTCGCTCATGGCTATTATCAAGGTCGCTCATGGCTATTTTCATAAAAAAATGGGGGTTGTGTGGCCATTTATCATCGACTAGAGGCTCATAAACCTCACCCCACATATGTTTCCTTGCCATAGATTACATTCTTGGATTTCTGGTGGAAACCATTTCTTGGTTAAAAACTCGTACGTGTTAGCCTTCGGTATTATTGAAAATGGTCATTCATGGCTATTTTCGGCAAAATGGGGGTTGTGTGGCCATTGATCGTCGACCAGAGGCTCATACACCTCACCCCACATATGTTTCCTTGTCGTAGATCACATTCTTGGATTTCTGGTGGAGACCATTTCTTTGTCAAAAATCCGTAGGTGTTAGCCTTCGATATTATTGAAAATGGTCGTTCATGGCTATTTTCGACAAAAATGGGGGTTGTGTGGCCATTGATCATCGACCAGAGGCTCATACACCTCACCCCACATATGTTTCCTTGCCATAGATCACATTCTTGGATTTCTGGTGGAGACCATTTCTTAGTCAAAAATCCGTAGGTGTTAGCCTTCGGTATTATTGTAAATGGTCATTCATGGCTATTTTCGACAAAAATGGGGGTTGTGTGGCCATTGATCATCGACCTGAGGCTCATACACCTCACCCCACATATGTTTCCTTGCCATAGATCACATTCTTGGATTTATGGTGGAGACCATTTCTTGGTCAAAAATCCGTAGGTGTTAGCCTTCAGTGTCATTGAAAATGGTCGTTCATGGCTATTTTCGACAAAAATTAGGGTTGTGTGGCCATTGATCATCGACCAGAGGCTGATACACCTCACCCCACATATGTTTCCTTGCTATAGATCACATTCTTGGATTTCTGGTGGAGACCATTTCTTGGTCAAAAATCCGTAGGTGTTAGCCTTCGGTATTATTGTAAATGGTCATTCATGGCTATTTTCGACAAAAATGGGGGTTGTGTGGCCATTGATCATCGACCAGACGCTCATACACCTCACCCCACATATGTTTCCTTGCCATAGATCACATTCTTGGATTTCTGGTGGAGACCATTTCTTGGTCAAAAATCCGTAGGTGTTAGCCTTCGGTATTATTGAAAATGGTCGTTCATGGCTATTTTCGACAAAAATGGGGGTTGTGTGGCCATTGATCATCGACCAGACGCTCATACACCTCACCCCACATATGTTTCCTTGCCATAGATCACATTCTTGGATTTCTGGTGGAGACCATTTCTTGGTCTAAAATCCGTAGGTGTTAGCCTCTAGTATTATTGAAAATGGTCGCTCATGGCTATTATCAAGGTCGCTCGTGGCTATTTTCATAAAAAAATGGGGGTTGTGTGGCCATTTATCATCGACTAGAGGCTCATAAACCTCACCCCACATATGTTTCCTTGCCATAGATTACATTCTTGGATTTCTGGTGGAAACCATTTCTTGGTTAAAAACTCGTACGTGTTAGCCTTCGGTATTATTGAAAATGGTCATTCATGGCTATTTTCGGCAAAATGGGGGTTGTGTGGCCATTGATCGTCGACCAGAGGCTCATACACCTCACCCCACATATGTTTCCTTGTCGTAGATCACATTCTTGGATTTCTGGTGGAGACCATTTCTTTGTCAAAAATCCGTAGGTGTTAGCCTTCGATATTATTGAAAATGGTCGTTCATGGCTATTTTCGACAAAAATGGGGGTTGTGTGGCCATTGATCATCGACCAGAGGCTCATACACCTCACCCCACATATGTTTCCTTGCCATAGATCACATTCTTGGATTTCTGGTGGAGACCATTTCTTAGTCAAAAATCCGTAGGTGTTAGCCTTCGGTATTATTGTAAATGGTCATTCATGGCTATTTTCGACAAAAATGGGGGTTGTGTGGCCATTGATCATCGACCTGAGGCTCATACACCTCACCCCACATATGTTTCCTTGCCATAGATCACATTCTTGGATTTATGGTGGAGACCATTTCTTGGTCAAAAATCCGTAGGTGTTAGCCTTCAGTGTCATTGAAAATGGTCGTTCATGGCTATTTTCGACAAAAATTAGGGTTGTGTGGCCATTGATCGTCGACCAGAGGCTGATACACCTCACCCCACATATGTTTCCTTGCTATAGATCACATTCTTGGATTTCTGGTGGAGACCATTTCTTGGTCAAAAATCCGTAGGTGTTAGCCTTCGGTATTATTGTAAATGGTCATTCATGGCTATTT